>NW_008340429.1:1500509-1503469 GCF_000622305.1 Nannospalax galili
CTAAGGGACCCTTCCAAACCGTGGGAGTTGGAGTGGGAGACATGGTCACCAGGGGCGGGGACGCAGGGCCTAGGAGCTCGGTGCGGAGGAACACTGTTTTTCTCGCCTGAAGGACTGGTTTCATTTCGCAGATTGATTATTGCTGCATGTGTGGATGTGTGCGCGCTGGGCGTTGTTAGTTTTTTCTTAAATGTACCTTGCTTGTCTAATGAATGTTTGATTGCACCTACATCCGGAGGCTGTTTTAATGAAAGGTGAAGGCTCCTAGAGGGAAATAAATAAATAAAAGATTGTTCCCCATCCCTCCACACCTCCTTCTGCCTACAACTCTCCATCTCCAGCTGTCTTCTGAAACCTCTGCCTCGCGGACGAATTCTGTTCCTGTTTGAATGTTCCAGTGTAAAGATGCTGCTCTCCCGGGGAAATCAGCCCCCTCCATCGGTCAATCTCCAGGCTTTTATTAAGGGTGTGAAGGGGAGGTGAATGAGGAGAGAGTGCTTGTGGCGGAGGAGAGGAGCAGGACTGAGCGGAAGGCAGGAGGAGGAGGAGCCCTTTCTCTCCCACCAGCATGCACGCTGGACTTGAGCTTTGCTCATTGTTGACTTGGGGGTTCTGTGCCAGGCTAACGGTTGAGGACTGGGCGCACAGAGGAAGCAGGCACAGTCTTTGCCATTGTCAAGTTCAATTCATCAGTATTTGTTTAGCAACCCAGTACTCCGTTCTGACTCTGGAATTTGCTGAACTTCTCAAAGCCTCAGTTTTCATATCTGTAAAATGGAGATTATCGTATTTATATCATGGATGGTTGCCGAGTTAGTGCTGCTTGTAAAGCGCTTTTAGTACAAAGTAAACATTTAGTAAATGCTACTGTGAATGTTTACTATGTAAGGGCTAGAGTGAAGCACAGCCCTGGGAGACTAGTAGAAAGGCGGTGAAAAGGTGCATTGCTCCAAGAGGCAGAATGTCTGTGGCACTGTTGGAGTCATCAGCAGGTGGGTCAGTACCCCACCTGTGTGCCAGGAACTTCCCTTCACTTCATGGATTCAGCTGTGAGGCTGATAGAGCTGGTCTCTGTGCACAGAAAGTGGTGAGTAGCCTGCTAGAGGGCCGGCAAAGCTGGGACAGAACAGCTTGAGGGAACAGAGAGGGTAACCCACTCTACCTGGCTTCTCAGAGGAAGGCAATTTAGCTAGACAAAAATGTGGAGGCCAGCTGAGGGTTCCTGAAGGAAGGGAAGAAGAATATTCAGGCCTGGGCTTTGTCCACTGGAAGACACAGAGGTTTAAAAAAAAGTCATGGCTGATTTTGGAACTAAAATTTCAGTCTCTTGTGGCAGTTAAAGAAACAGTCCTAGGTTCAAATCCTGAGTTTCCTATTTTCTTTTCTTTGTGACCTGATAAAGTTATTTACCCTTTCTGTACCTCATTTTCCTCTTCTGTAAAATGGGTATATTAAGAGGTTAATCATAGTACCCATTTAATTGGATTTTGGGGGCAATAGAATGAGACAGTGTCTACTAGGCCTGGCATGAAGTTAACATTCAATAACTGTTAAATAGTATTGTTATTCATTGGTACTGGAAGCTCAGAGCATGGGGTGGGCCAGGTGAGAGGTACAAAGGAGGCTCAGATCATGAAGTACCTTACAATCATCTTTAAGGGGTTTGAATGAACTAAGTACAAGGAATAAAAGCAGCGCCATTAAATCTGCATCATCCTGGATGTCATCCCTGGCTCCTCTTTTTACACCCCACATGCTGCTCAGCAGCAACTATTGTCGGTGCTACTGTCACAGCTCATAGAGCATCTGGCCATTTCTTGTCACTTCCACAGTTGGCACCCTGGTCCACGCTGTCACCATCTCTCCTCTGCATTGCTGCAGCTGCCTCCTGGCTGGTCTTCCCATCCCACTGCTGTCTATTCTCTACACTGGAGGTAGAGGGATCCTATGAAAATGTGAGGCAGACAGTGTGGCTCTTCTGCTCAAATTCTCTGGTGGCTTCTCATTTCTCACTCAGGGGCAAAGCCAAAGTTCTCATGGTGATCTGCAGACCCTGCAGGGTGTGGCCCATTGTCAAATCTCACCCTCTCCCCTCCTGTTTTAAAATTACATTTGTTTATTTATTTGATGTGTGTGTGTACATCATGATGTATGTGTGGTGATCAGAGGACAACTTGTGGGAGTTGATTCTTTCCTTTTATCATGTGAGTCCTGAGGATCAAACTCAAATTGTCCTGCTTGGTGGCAAATGCTTTAACCTGCTGAGCCATTTTGCAAGCGCCCCTCTTGGTGTTCGAGACAGGGCCTCACTCTCTAGCCCAGGCTGCCCTGGAATGCATTGTGTAGCTGAGGCTGGCCTGGATCTATGCAACAATCCTACTGCTTCAGCCAGCCAAGTACTTAGTGTACAGTGTGCGCCACCATGTCCCAGTCCCTCTTTTCTCATTCATCTACTCTTCCAGGTCTCTGGGCCTTTCCTCAAATACCACTGCCCCTCCTCATGATTTTGTACTTAAGGCTCTATCTGACTGGTCCAGCTGTAGGTATCAACTTCCCCTTACCTCTTTCAGGGATCAGCTCAGTGAGGTCTTCTTTCCCTATCTTGTATAGCAAGCCTACATCCTGCCAGAGCACCCCCCTCATCTCTTTCTTTGCCTCATTTCTTTCCCTATCAGTTATCACTGTCTTTCTTTTTTTTTAATTTTTATTTTATGTGTATGCGTGTATTGCCTGCATGTAGGTAAGTACACCCGTATTGTGCAATGCCCGCGGAGGTCAGAAGAGGCAGTCGGATCCCCTGGGACTGTAGTTGTTAGCTGCCATGTGGGTGCTGGGATTTGAACCCGGGTCTTCTGCAAGAGCAACCAGTGTTCTTAACTGCTGAGCCATCTCTCCAGCCCCGCAGTTATCACTTTCTAACACTGCATATTTATTTGATTACTTAGTACTAGTCCCTCCCC
>NW_008340429.1:1503576-1509002 GCF_000622305.1 Nannospalax galili
ACCTCCCCTTTCCCCTCACCCCCCCGCCCCCACTGGAGTGCAAGCTCCATGAAGACAATGGCTTTATTTGTTTCATGCCATACTCCTTGCATCTAAGGCACTGCCTGGCACACAGCAAACTCTCAATAACTATTTGTTGAAGGAATAAATGGGCAGATGAATGAATATATGCCAGAACGTACAGAATGAGTGGGGCCATAGCAGAGGCAGGAAGGGAGACCCGGACAATTTTCCAGGGAGGGGCGTACTCAACTCACATAGGCCAAGGAGATATTGCTGGAGAGGGGTGAGTTGCCAGATAGTGATTCAGTGCCATCTGCATGGTTGGGGACCGCTTGGCTTGGAAGAAAAGGATGAGGTGAAGGATGATGGTGGTGGGTGACGCTCGTTTCCAGCTTGAGCATCTTGGTGCGTGGTGGTGCCAATTACTGAGATGGTGAAGGGACCGGGCTGGGTTGACTGTTACTGATCTCAGTATCTCTCAGCCTTCTTTCCTTTATTTGCAGGGGGCGGGGGGAGAGTGGGGGATGAGTCCTGCCACTGTCTGGGATGATTATTAAGAGAGAGAGAGATGGAAGAAATGGTGAGCCTCTGTATGAGTGCCTAGTGAGTTCCTGGATGTCAGTGAGGGTTACAACTGTTGTTGCTGTTGATCTGGGGAGATCTGGCAGGCAGGTGAAATAACAACCTGCAGTAGAATCTAATCAAAGACCAGCCCAGAAGGAAATAAGTGCCAGGTTGCTTGATTTGGTCCATATACACAGGAGGTAGTCAGGAAAGGGAGAGAACAACATGGTGTGAGTTGTCATGGGCTGTGTAGAGGTGAGACTTGGTTAATTCTGGAGCAAGGAGGGGGATTAGAACAAAGGCTTGGGTTTGGTCACAGGTTCTCAAGAAAAGGGTGGAAGGTAGCTAGAATCTAGGCATGGGCAGGGGCCCTGGGCATGGATGGATGATACTGGCTGCTATGGGCATCCATCCCCACCCTCACCTATCACTTGAGACTGTAATGATGCTGAGGCTGGGCAGAAGCCCTCGGAGCTCGGCCAGTGGGTGTCTGCTTCTCCATCATCCATTCAGTTTTGCTCATGCTCATATTGGGGTCCAGGTACCATGTGAAATACAGAGATTTTCTCTCTGATGCTTTTAATATTTATTTTTGTAGTGCTGGGGATCAAAACCAGAGCTTGTACATGCTAGGCAAGTGCTCTACTACTGAGTTACACTCTCAGCTCTCACTCTGGTGTTTATCAGGCTTCTATGACATATACAGCAGTCAGCTGCAAACTTGTAGACTTGGCCCCTGTTCTCTGAAAGGTTACCCTCTGGGAAAGAGAAGAGCATTCACTGGTTACACTGCAAGCTGTACAAAGTAGACTCTGCCAGCATCCTCACTTTGCAGAAGGAAGGCTTTCCAATGTGAAGGTCTCATAGTTGGTAAATGGTTGAACTGGGACTTGAATCCATTGAGTTTGACTCCAGAGTCCTGGCTTATAACTATAGACCATAGTGATCAGGATCAGGATCACAGAGTCTGAGATCTGAGGTAACAGGGCAGACATGTATAGTCCTGTTGTCAGATCCTTGTACTTTTGGATCTCTGGAGGAGTCACCAGTTGAGTATCTGCCATATGCCAGATATTGCTAAAATGTGGGGCACAGTAGGAACTAAGCAGACCAAACTCCCTGCCCCAATGGAGCTTATATTCTACTGAGGAGCTAAAAGAAGAAACAAGGTAAGTTTAAATATATGTATATATTGTGGTAGTGATAAATGCCAAGAGGAAAAAAAATGACATGAAGTTGAAATTTCAGACATGGGTGGTGGGGAAAGGCTGTAGTGACATGAGATGATAAAGGCAGGCAAGAGTCAGAGTATGTGGCACCGTCCTCTTTAAACATATGTAGCGGTGCACATCTATAATCCCAATACTTAGGATTCTGAGGCTAGCCTAGGAAATATAGGGATGGTGGGGGTGGCTGGAAAGATGGCTCAGTGGTTAAGAGCATGGCTGCTCTTGCAGAGGACCCAGATTCAGTCCCCAGCACTCACATGGTGGCTAACAACCATCCATAGCTCCATTAAGGGAATCTGATGTCCTCTTCTGACCTCCGTGGGCATTGCATGCATGTGATGCACTTACACATGAGCAGGCAAGTACTCATACACATAAAATAAAAATAAGTTAATTAAAAATTAAAAAAAACAATATAGGGCTAATGATGCAATTCAGCTGGTGGAATGGTTGCCTCACATGTACAAAGCCCTGGTTTCCAACCCCAGTATTGAAGAGGAGGAGGTAGTAGGATCAGAAGTTCAAGGTCATCCTTGACTACGTACAAGTTCTAGGCAAGTCTGGGCTATATGAAATCCTAGTTTCTCTCTCTCTCTCTCTCTCTCTCTCTCTCTCCTCTCTTCTCTCTCTCCTTCCCTTTCTCTATATCTCTATCTATCTATCTATCTATCTATCTATCTATCTATCTATCTATCTATCTATCTATATTACAAATATATATTTATAGCTAGGCATGGTGGCTTATTGCCTATATGGGAGACTGAAGCAAGCTCCACAACTTTGAGGCCAACCTGGGCCACACAGTGAGTTCAAGGCCAACCAGTGTCCTGAGACCCTGTCTCAAAAAATTAAAGAAAAAAAATAATAAAACAGTCAGGTGTGACCTTTGATGACAGCACTAGGGAGGTAGAGGCAGGCCAGTGTCCATGAGTTCAAGGCCAGCCTGGTCTACATAGCAAGAAGTTACCAGTCACCAGTGCTACACAGTGCGACCCTGTCTCAATAGAGCAATATATATGTGTATATTCATATTTATAACATTCTTATTCAAAATAAAAATGTAGAAGGCCAGTGGGATGTTTTGTGTTGCATGCTTGGTTTTTCTTTTGTGCACAGGAGTCTGTTCAGGTGCCCTTGGACTCAGGGCTTGTGTGAGAGGGAAAGGGCACTCTAGAGCTAAAATGTCCTTTCAGAGATGTCTGGAGTTGGCTGCTGACGCCTCTCTCAGTCTTGGATGTGGAGACACTAGCTGGGCATTACCTTGGATGGATGAGGTCATTTTCTGTGGCTGATGTGATTGTGACCCCAGAGGGGTGCAGAGCTGGAGGTTGTCTGTCAACAGTACTGCAGCACCTGAGGCAACAAGTCTGGTTGGAGGATTGAGCAGTCCAGCAGGTCACACTGCTCACCATGCATTCAGATTCAGGTCCTTCTCTGTTTTCCCCCATTGCAGTTTTTATGGGGGTGAGCTTTTTAACATTATACTTACTATAATCTTATTTGTGCAGAACTTTTAAAAACCACTTTTGTTTCCATGTGAAGAGATGGTCATGATAGGGAGAGGCAAGGTGAAAGAGGACAAAAATTTGGAGGCTGAGGCATCTGAGAGTCCCAACAGAACCCCTGAGAAGCAGAACAGATTTAACAGTGCTCAGCTAGGCTTGAGCCAGTGTGTGGTACCTCCATCCCCCAGGAGAGTAACTAGCAAAGGTTGCAGTCCTACACTGCAGCACAAATGCTGTTCCAAGGCCACTATCTTGAGTCCCAAAGTGGACAAAGAAGATGGGTGATGGGGTGGGATTAAGTCCTCAGGCCAGTTTTCATTTAAAAACCTCTAACTCAGCCAGGTGAGGTGGTCCATGCTTTTAATCCCAGCACTTGTGATATGGCGACAGGTTGATCTCTGTGAATTCAAGGCTTGCCTAGTCTATATAGCAGTACCAAGTTAGTCAGAGCTACATAATGAGACCCTATCTCAAAACAAACAAACAAATACAACCTCTTACCCAGAGCTAGACTATGGGGAGGCATGCTGTTTAATCCTGTCTTCTGGACTTGACATGGCCGTTGCACTCATGAACTCACTGAGGATATGGTTACCTGCACAAGGTCAAGTCAACAAGATCTGTCAACATTTCAACTGGCAGCACTAATTGCACTCAGTGGATTACAAAAATAAATAATAAATAAATGAATAATAAAATGAGGACATGAAGGCAGAAGGGGGACATGTTGGGAGTTGTTTGGGGAAGGGAATTAGGAGGGGTAGGAGGGGGGAGTTGGAGTAGATATGATTAAGATTTGGTGTGTAAGTGTATAAAATTGTCAAAAAAATATTCTTTAAAAAAAGACAAAAATAGGGGCTGGAGAGATGGCTCAGCAGTTAAGAGCACTGACTGCTCTTGTAGCGGACTTGGGTTCGATTCCCAGCACCCACATGACAGCTACAAACCGTCCTTAACTCCAGTTCCAGGGGAATCCGAGGCCTGCTTCTGACTGCAGCATTGCACGACACGGGTGCAATCACATACATGCAGGCAATACACCCGTACACATAAAATAAAAATAATAAATAAAATATTTTAAAAAGACAAAAACAAACCACAACAATAAATCACAAGGAAGGGGAGAGATTGAGACAGCTGAGTTTCTTGCCTATTCTTTGGGAAGGGGCTTCAAAGATGGGTGCTGGAGATTTCCTTGGGCAGCCTTGGCTGATTGGCCAGGCTCCTCCCATTTCCAGTTTTTACTTCAGGTATGTGATACCTGGCCCCTGGCCTTGAGAGGCCCTGACTGGCTAACAGACCCGGGCATATATTTCTCTACCTCACCAAATGTAAGAGCAAGTTGCTTGCCCTACCCAGTCCTGCTCTCTCACTAGTAGACAACTCAAAGCCTCAAAACTTTGGAGAGTAGGACAGACTCCTTCTAAGAAATGGCCCATTGTGGGACCCAGAGCATGTTTGAGCTCTTGCATCTGCTGTTCCCACTTCTGGGAACATTTTCTCCAGGACTTCTGTGGTGGGCTTGGTTGCCTTCATCCGCATATTGGTTCATATCTTAGGCCTCCCTGGCCACACTAAGATAGTCCTCTCCCTCCCTGTCTCCACACTTGTTTGTTGCCCTGAAAAGCACATGTTATCATCAGAAATTATGTCTTTTTAATTCTTCATGGGCTGGAATGTACCTCATTAGTACAGCACCTGCTTAGTGGAGACTAGGCCCTGGCTTCAATTCCTAGCACCAGAATAGTAATATCAATAATAATAATTCTTCATATGTATTTAGACTAGATTATGTCTCTTTCCTATATTTATTATTCATCTCTATATTTCCAATGTCTAGAATAGTGCCAGCACATAAAAAATGGTTTGTAAAAGAAGGGATTCCTGAGGGCTGGAGAGATGGCTCAGTGGTTAAGAGCACTGACTGCTCTTGCAGAGGACCCGGGTTCAATTCCCAGCACCCACATGGTGGCTACGAACCATCCTTAACTCCAGTTCCAGGGGAATCTGAAGCCCTCTTCTGATCTCTGTGGCATTGCACAACGCGGGTGCACTCACATACATGCAGGCAATACACATACACATAAAATAAAAATAATAAATAAAATATTTTTTAAAGAAGGGA
>NW_008340429.1:1510426-1515028 GCF_000622305.1 Nannospalax galili
AATTAGGTATAAATTTCAGGAAAAAAGTAAAATACAGGCAAATTAAACATCTGAAAAATAAAAGGTTAATCTGCTAGTTTCAAAGTAAAAATTGTTATCAGTAACACATTTTCATGTTCAAATAAATCTGAGTTAAAAGGAAAAATGTTAGGTTTTATGTATTAGACAAAAAAGGAAAAAATTAGAAGTCCTTAGAAAGAAATTTGAGGGGCTGGAGATGGCCCAGCGGTTAGGAGCACTGACTGCTCTCTGCAGAGGACCCGGGTTCGATTCCCAGCACCTACATGGCAGCTAAGAACCGACCTTAACTCCAGTTCCAGGGGAATCTGATGCCCTCTTTTGATCTCTGTGGCATTGCACAACGCGGGTGCACTCACATACATGCAGGCAATACACATACACATAAAATAAAAATAATAAATAAAATATTTTTTAAAGAAGGGATTCCTTCCTTGCTTGCTGCTTCTTTTTTGGGGTGGGGGTTCTGAGTCTCATTGATTAATCAGCAAGCCCCAGGTATCCTGTTTCAGTCTCCCTACCCAGTACTAGAGAATTCTGGGATTCCAAGAATGTATCATCATACTCAGCTTTTTTTTTTTTCTTACTTTTATCTGTGTTTATTTTATGTTCAATTTATTCCCATGCCATAAGTTTTTGTTTCTTCAGTTTCTTCTGGGATGTCTTTTTCTTTTGTGCAACTTCCTCTTCAGGCTTAGGAACAATTTGTTCCTTTTCAGTGAGGATCATTTTGATATGGCAGGGGGGGCTCATGTATGGGTTAATGCGACCATGAGCTCTGTAAGTTCTGTGGCACATTTAGGCGATTTGTTCACATGGATATGCTCAATGACCAGAGAATCTACATCTAAACCCTTAAGTTCAGCATTACGTTCTGCATTTTTAAGCATGTGCAGCAAAAATTCAGCACTCTTTTTGGGCCGCCGACCTTGTGTCCAGCCCTGCTGTTTGGCCTGGGCACACCTACCAACTCCACTGTTACAACGCCAGAATGGTGCGCACTGCTTCTTTAAAGTGACATCTTTCAGACACTTGGTGCTTTTCGGATATGCATACCCTTGATGGCCTGGGCAGTTTCACATGTGCTCTTAAAGTGAACACTAAGATTGGAACCTCTTGATTTGCATGATTTTGTAGGGTTTTCTGGGTCAAGAGAGTAACGAACCATTTTCACAGGTCACCTCGGGTGGCTTACAGGAAGAGCCATCATGCCCAGCTTTAAAAAACTTTATTATTATTGTATATATGATGTGTATATATGGGGGGGGGCTGTGAGTGTCATGGGTATCAGAGGTTAACTTTGTGAAGTCAGTTCCAAGGATCAAACTCAGGCCATCAGGCTTGCATGGCAAATGCCTTTATCTGCTGAGCCATCTCTCTAGTCCCACCATGCTCAACTTTTTATGTGGGTTCTGAGGATTGAATGCAGATCCTCATGCTTGAACAGCAAGCACTTTACCCACTGAGCTATCTCCCCAGCCCTCATTTTTCTCTTCTCTTTCCTTTCACTTCCGTGGTTCTCCTCTTCCTCTTCTTCCTTCTCTCCTGTCTGTCTTTCTCTCTCTGACATACACACATATACTCTCTTTTTTTTCTGAGACAGGATCTTAAGGGTTGACTAAATGGCCCTAGTTGGCCTGGAAATTATTAGGTATATCAGGGTAGCCTTGAACTTGTGGTACGCTTTCTGCCTCTGCCTCATAAATGCTGAGACTGAGTTTCTTAGTCCTGATTATTTCCCCCCAAAAAGGTCAAGAAGAAAATCATACCTATGAGCATATATGTGGTCATGGAAGAACAGTCCACTCCAAAGAAGTTGGGCTCAGCACTAACGTTCCAGGCTCATGATCCCAGGGTGTGTGTGTGTGTGTGTGTGTGTGTGTTCGGAAGAAAGACCACTGAATGCTGAGTCTGGTTGAAGTCCAGCTTCTTTTGGAAAGCAGGGCATGGAGAGGGGAAAGAGAGAGGGATTCAAAAAATTACTTGTGGCTGGAGAGATGGCTCAGGGGTTAAGAGCATGTGCTGCTCCTATAGAAGACCCAAGTTTTATTCCCAGCATCCACATCAGGCAGCTCACACCTGTCTGTAACTCCAGCTCCAGGGGGATTTGATATCTCTGGCCTCCTTGGGCACCTGTACTCATGTGCACATACCTGCACATACATTAAAAATTAAAAATAGCCGGGCGTGGTGGCACATGCCTTTAATCCCAGCATTTGGGAGGCAGAGGCAGGCGGATCTCTGTGAGTTCAAGGCCAGCCTGGTCTACATAGTAAGTTCCAGGACAGCTGGGGCTACAGGGAGACCCTGTCTCAAAAAGACCAAAAAAAAATTAAAAATAAAAATCTTGTTTTTAAGATCTGTGGAACTACACAGGTCTTTACAAGGCCTCAAGCTACCAGCTGAGGGCGCTCAACCAAGAATGACCACATCAACCCTGCAATTTTTGGCCAGTCTGAACCCTGGCTGCCCCTCCTACCAGGAAGGTGTCAGCAATGAAGAGGGAGACTTTCTCTATCAAGTGTGACCTGGGGTTGGTGATGAATATCAGCAATGGTAGGATCAGCTAGAATAACATGTCACATGGTGGGCTGCCTTCAGGAATGCTGGATTGGGTAACTGGCAAATTGAAAGGCTGCTTCATACTATAATGGTTAAAGAAAAAGGGAATTATCTCATGCCTTTCTTTTCGTCTATCAAGGTGTCAGCGTATGCTAATTACCTGGCAGAGGCTTCAACGGGAAGAGGAAGAACAACTATTATATTTCTGAGGAAAGATTTATCTTGTGTTGTTGGCGCCAGTTGGAGGAGGCAGTGGGGGTGGTAGGGGGGTCAGAGAGACAAAGTGAGAACTGTTCTTTCACTTGAATGGAATTGAAAATGGCTTTGAACTGAGCTTTCTCTCCTAAGATTGGAAATAATAAGCCTTGTTGAGAGAGGCTTTGTACTGAGCTGTGGGCCAGGGGAGGGGGTAATGTGGGCAGAGACCCCAGCTCCCCATAATTGTGAGGAGGGCTCAGGTTGTATAGCCAACTGGGAAGTATGTGGGGTCCCTCCACCCATCCACTGGTTGGAGTAAGGGGCTATATGGATAGGAGGCAGGGAGTACAGGCTGAAGGCCAGGTGGCTTTGGAGTCTTGGCTATACTCCTGGCTGTGGCACAAGGCTCCATCTTCTAGAGCTTCAGATTCCTCACCTGGAGAGCAGGTATCTAATTCCTCCTTTCTGTGATTACTGTCAAAGCTGAGTGGGATCCTGTGAATGAAAGGTTCAGGGCAGCTCAGCCAACAATAGCACCTATGGATATTGTTGTTTGATAGAGCTTTTTGAACATCTACTGGGGCCCAGCAGAAAAAGGGGAATACGAGACTGAGCGCTGCCTGCCAGAGACTCACCACAAAATGGAAGCTCTGTATCTCCTTTGCCTCCCACCCTGTCAAGGGTCCCAGAACATGGAAAAAGGAGATATAGTGACAGACAAGGGCCCTTAAACTTACACCCATTGGGATGATAACAGTGACCTTGAATTGACTGCTTGATATGCCTGAACTCAAAGTAGAGCTTTGGCGGGGAAGTGATGGGGGCCAAAAAGTCACCCCAGGAATAGACTTGCAGGTTCTAAATCCAGGTGTAAAAGTCCATTCCTACTGCTGCTGCTGAGTGAGGAACTGCCTTCCAGAGGGGCTGATCCAGGGCCTAAACTCTGGGGACTGACATTACTTGTTTGGTGCCTCTGGGGCACAGGGGCTCTGATGAGCTGACTTCTCTATGTTGGCCCCACTGCCTATGTTGAATCTCAGCTGGCTCAAGCCCTTTAGGATCATCTGGCTGGGGGATCAAGTGAGCTGGAGAGAGGCAGCCTTGTCTAGGAGCAAGTGCACAGACCGTAGTGGCAGAGATCTGGGTTCGAATCCTACCCTTCAGGAACACTTATTGTGTGGGCTTGGACAAGTTCTGTAATCCTACTGGGTGGGCCTTAGTTAAATAAAGACAGTAAGCCCTAATGGTGAGGCTCTGTGGGTGAATAGAAGACAAAGTATTCAAAGCACCTGGCACACAGTAGGTGTTCCTAAATGGTGGAGGTGATTTCTAAAATTTGGCTATCTTTGCCAGCTGGATTTGATTCTATTCAGTCCTAACTCCATTGACCTAAAGAGGAATTTACTACTCTGGAAATGGCCCAGAAAGGAATGCAGTGCTACCAGGTGGGCTGTTCGGCAAGCTGAGGCTTTGAGTAGGTAATGGCTGTCAGAGACCAGCAAATCACAGGTGTCTCAGGAACAACAAGAGTTACACTGAGATACCAAAGAACAAACATGCAGCACAAGTCGTTTTGCCAAAGCAAAGCTGTTTTGATCGTTTCCCGAATGTGACATGCATTGCATGAGGAAAGCGAGCCTCTTGTACTGAGACTGCTTAATTGACAGCTGGCGGCTCCACCAAGGGTGGCACTGGGCCTGGAGGGGCTGGGCCTGGAGCAGCACTGTTATACTGCTTATCTCCCCCTTGGCCCCCTCAGCCTTCCTCAGCCCAGGCTCTCTCAGCAGCACTTGGGGGAGGGGAGGTGGGGGAGGGGAGGTGGGG
>NW_008340429.1:1515169-1544191 GCF_000622305.1 Nannospalax galili
AAGGCTCACTACCCCCAACATCTCCAGATCCAGCCCAGCCTCTACCTCTTCAGGCCCTTTCTGCCTAGTTCATGGAACCCAGGCTGTGTGCTAGTCCAACTGAACTTCTCGATTTTGCCAAGTACACCAGGCTTTGTCTGGCCTCCAGGCCTTTGCATATGCTGTTCTCTTGGCCTTGGATCCCTCCCCTACCCCCACCCCTCCCATCCACCTGGTCAGCAGTCACAACTGCTACTTAACAAAAACAATAGCAGCTTACCTTTATTGAGCACTATTCAACATTTGGGCTGTTTCCCAAATGTTTTCTTATTTAATCCTCACAACAACTTATGAGGTAAAAATAATGATGGTTGACACATAATAGATGTTACCATTGGTAAGTTGCTGTTCTAAGTATTCAGTGCAAATTAACTCAGTCCTTACAGCTCCATGGGGAAAGTTACCATCATTATCCTGATTTTACATATAAGGAAACCGAGTCACAAAGAGGTCAAGTAACCTGTCCCAAATCACCAGCTCCAAGTAATAGAACTCACATTCTTTGTTTGTTTGTTTGTTTTAGGTAGGGTCTCCCTGTAGCCCTAGCTAGCCTGGAACTTACTGTGTAGACCAGGCTGGCCTCCATCTCACAGATTTCCATCTGCATCTGCCTTCTGAGTGCTGGGAAGAGCCTGGCCAGAGCTCACATTCTAACTTGAGTCCAGAACTGAAGTTTATAACTATCACACCATCGACCTCCTGGGCCCCAATATGATTCAGTCCAACATCACCTCCTCCTACATCATCTTTCCTTGATGGGTCAGGACCTTCACCAATACCTTGTAAAGTCCATTTGCCCATCCTCTGGGCCTGAAACACCTGCCAGTAGAGATGGCTTGGCCTGGTACTTCATCCTTGAAACCTAGTACAGCGCCTGGCATGCAGCTGGGACTCCAATATATGCTGTAAACCTGCTGAATCCTGCTGGAGTAGTCTTTCTGTGAGCTTCCCCTTTCAATCACAAAAATGTGAAAAGAAAAAAATTCACACAAAATCTTGGCTCTTATTTTTGCATGTATCTGAGTTGGGGTGGTGGTGGTGTTATTTGGAGACAAAAATCTTGCTATGTATCCCTGGCTGGCCAGAAAGTTCTGTTTTCCAAGTACTGGGATTATAGGCATGTATCATCATACTCAGCTTTGGGGGGTTTTGGGGGGGGTGGCTGTTGTTGTCTTTTCGATGCACCCATCCAAATTGCTACAGAAAGTTCAGGTGGTAAAACTCTTGCAGAACAAGACTAACCCTGTAACAAAATGAGGGAGCTCCAAGTGCACAGGCAGTCACTTCCAGGCTCTTCTGTTGCCTTTTGAGAACTGGGACTGGGTACGGGACAAGAGCCCCACACAGCTCTCTATCGTGTTGGATCTGAATTGGGGTTTCTTGTGGGGAGCACAAGGAAGAGTGTCATCACCTTACTGTCTGCCCAACCTCATGCTCAAAGGTCAAATTACTGACAGAGGAGTTGGAAGCCAGAGGAGCCAGGAGAGTGTAATAGGCTCTGGTCTCCTTCCACACATGGTTTCTGTCCTTAAAGCATCACAGGTCTACTGCTTAAACAATCTCTGAGCTGGATGTGGTGGTGGACACCTTTAATCCCAGTAGGTGGATTTCTGTGAGATTGAGGCCAGCCTGGTCTACATAGTGAGTTCCAGGGCAGCTGGGGCTACAGGGAGACCCTGTCTCAAAAAAACCAAAACAAAACAAAACAAAAAAGCCAAAACGAACCAAAACAAAAAAAAAGCTTTTTTTTTTTTCTTTTCTGTTCTTTGCTCAAGACAGGATCTTGCTATGTAGACCAGGCTGGCCTGGAACTCACTAAATAGCCCATAGTGGCCTTCAACTCACAGCAATCTTCCTGCCTCTGCCTTCTGAGTGTTGGGATTTTAAGCATGAGCCACCATACCTGGCTTCAGTTTAATTAAACTCTTCCACTAGAGTTGACTTTCCCAGTGCCAAGCATGACTGTTGGCTAATGACGCTGCTTTCCATGAAACACAATGAGGCTGCCACAGGAATGGAAGAGCTGGCTGACTCAGAGCAGAGTGAGGACCTGGGGACTGGAAGGGTCTCCTAGCTGTCTCCTCGGAGGAGGTGGCCTTTCAGCTGGCCTGTGCCCCCTGCTGGCCTTTCCCCCTGTGGTTATAATGAGCCCCAGCCTGGATTCATGGTGTGAGCAAGTGACAATTCCAGGAGCAGTTCTGGCTGCCTCCATCACCCCACTATTACCGCCCCCCAGGTGTGCAGCCTGCCTGGTCCAGGCTCGGGGTGTGAGTGCCTTCCTTTCCTCACCAATAAAATGTAGATAATGATAATACCTTCCTCCCAGGCCTGCAGTGAAGATCAAATGAAAGAATGCTATAAAAGGCTCTGACAAATGCTCATTATTTCTTCTTATTCTTCTCTTGGAATTTATCAAAAACTTTATGGGCCCTGGAGGGTTTTTTTTTTTTTTGCCTCCATTCTATGTGAATTTCTCTGGCCCATGATTTTCCTGTCCTCTCCTACTGTACTGTAAGGGAGACAGGGTAAGGCAGTGGTTAGAGAGAGACTGGCTGGCTTGCATTTGAATCCCAGCTCAATATTTTCCGAATGATGACGTAGGGCAAGGGGCACAACTTTTGTGAGCTCCTTCAGCTTTTGCCTATATAAAATGAGTATAAAAAAATTGAACTTAAGCACAGGATTGATGTGAGGACTAAGTGAGATAATTTTTGTACCTATAGTATACTGTGCCTATGATAAGTTCATACAATGTCTGCTATGCTGGTCTGTTACTTTTCCTATTCAGCAGGCAGGATCACCCTCTTTGAGTGGTAGGACCAATGGAAAGAGACCCTGGACACAATTTTCACAGGCTTCCTTGTCTCCACATGCAGAAGGGGTAGATGAAGAAGCGGATCAGGTGCTCATTCACTCAGCAAATACTAAGTGCATTCTTGGTGCCGGGTACTCCTGGGGCAGTAGGATGACTGGAAGTTCCTAGCACTGGGGAGTCCTACACAGAATCATTCATTCATTCATTCATTCATTCATTCATTCATCATTCAATTCTCATCTATTCACAGGGCCTGTCCATACAAGCTCTGTACTAGGCTTTAAGGTACAGAGCTGGGGACATGGTAGGGAGCCAGAGAAGCAAAGATCTGGCTAGAGTCCCTTGAGACCTTGGCCTCTCTAGGATATGTCTTCTTGTCTCCTGTCACTTGGCCTCAGTCTCCCCATCTGAATGCTAAAGGGTCACTCAAGATGGTCCCCAATCTCCTGGCCCACACCAACATTCCAGGTTTCTAAGCAAGGATAGACAAATGCTGAGTGACACCCCTTTCCCTGCTACCAGCCCACGCGCTCACTTGGGTCTTGGGCATCGATCGCCTCAGAGCTCATTAGCGGGCTCGCATGTCACAGGCTCTTAAAGTCTCCATTACTGAGGGACCTCAGTCCTCTGTATTTTTAGCTTGCATCTGGAAGAGACGACTGCCATCTCCTGCAGTTATACACATCAGGTTCAGTGCTTTCGACAGCTTCTCAGGCCTCTGGGCACCTGGATGGAGGTGGGGGCCTGAGATCTGCTCCTAGAAAAACGAGCTACTAGGAGGTGAAAACCAGGGGTCTCTCCCTCTCTCATAATTTCCCAGTCCATTCTCATAGGGCCATCTCCCATGTATGACAGAGTAGAGCCCCCCCGCCACTTTCAGGATACTAACAGCTCTTTGGATGCACTGGAGAGAGCAGGCAATGCCAACTTCAGAATGAAACCCAGATCAGTCAGACATCCCCAAGGATCCGCCACCATGTCTAGCTGCAGACAGGTAGCTTGCTGAAGTCACCAAGCAGTGTGTGGTCATACCCCAGTCACAGCAGGTTTCTGTCTGCCTGTGGGGGACAAAGAGCCAGCCCAAGGATCTGGTGCTCCTCTGCCATTACATAAAAACTGTGTTTCCCAGAACCCAGAATACAGGAAAGAATACTTTCATAGGCTTGACTCTGGGATTCATACTTCCTGGGAGAGACACCAGGAAGAGGCAGGCCATTTTTTCTTGGGAAGGTAGAGAAGGTAGGAGGTACCATGAAGGGGGAGCAGAAGGGGAATCCCACCTTTAGTTGAGGAGGGGCCAGTCCCCAGCCTGAGTTAGGAATGGGGCTGTGCCCATGTTGAGTCTGAACTTCCAAGAATACAGCTTCTGTCAGAGCATAGCTTGAATTTCTTACTTTCCCACCAGCCATGTAGCTAACTTGCTGGTAAAATGATAGTAATGAACTATTCTGCTGTGCCCCAGTGTATCAGGTGCTCTTCTTGAGTTTCCTCACCCACTTAGCAATTCTTCACATGAAGGTGGGAGCTATGGTGATTATAGATGGAGGAAGTAGAGCTCAGAGAGGCTAAGCAAGTCACCCATGTTCACAAGGCTGGAAAGTGCCACTCAGAGGCAAAGTTTCTATCCAGAGTGCAAATGCATCCTTTGCTGCATGCAGCCTCCAGATGTCAGAGAAAAGAATGAGGTGAGTTCTCACTCAGCAATGATGC
This sequence comes from Nannospalax galili, assembly GCF_000622305.1. Classification (NCBI taxonomy): domain Eukaryota; kingdom Metazoa; phylum Chordata; class Mammalia; order Rodentia; family Spalacidae; genus Nannospalax; species Nannospalax galili. The sequence goes on from NW_008340429.1 coordinate 1,519,734, forward strand.
TTTGCTGATGATAAAGTGGGAAGAATATTGTGAGGTGTGTGAAGTTTCTGGCTTTGAGGCAGATTGTGGTTCCAACAAATCCCCACTTTCCTCTGGGCTTCAGTAAGGGGTTGGGTTGGGATGGGGATGGATCGGTGCCATGTTACACATTTGTTCTGAGCTCCCATTTGACTGACAAGATATGAATAATAATAATAATAGCAAACATTCCTGGAACATTTTCTGTGCCAGACATATTACCTGTGTTGCTGCATTGAATTTCTATCCCTCCCCTGTGAGATTATCCTTACACAGATGCCAGATGAAGCTCAGAATGGCTGAGCTATCTGCTTAAAGCCACACAGCTGAGAGAAAGTGAGATTGGGATTTGAAACAGAGTCTACTGGTTTTTAACCACCCCTGTGCCTATGTTTTAGGTTTCAGTCTTGGAGGCTTATTTGGAAAGTAGGATCTTTGGGGCCTTGGTCAGGGACTGGGAATAGAGGAGGGGCTACATGATTCCAGAAAGCACTTGGGGGGCTGGAGAGATGATTCAGTGGTTAAGAGCACCGACTGCTCCTGCAGAGGACCCGGGTTTGATTCCTAGCACCCACATAACGGTTAACAACTGGCAGTAACTCCAGTTCCAGGGGATTTGATGCCCTCTTCTGACTTCTGCAGGCATTGCACGACACGGGTGCACTTACACAATGCAAGCAATTTATTCATGCACATAAAAAAAATAATAATTAAATAAAAAGAAAGCGCTTGGAGTTTCCCCACTATCTTGATGACATCCATAGCTGATGTCATCGGGATACATGAGAGTTGCAGCTCAGGAAACTGCCTCCCTCACATCATGCCATTCCACTCCATCTGTTATTCTACTCCAAAGATCCCCACTCCCCACCCTGCCCCCAATAGTGAGAGAGAGAGAGAGAGAAAGAGAGAGAGAGAGAGAGAGAGAGAGAGAGCACTTCAACACAGAATGCATCCCAAAGGAGAAGGAAGGAGCGAGCCTGCTCTGCCTTTGTGCACCCAAGGGGTCAGGAACAGTAATAGGGGCACCAGGCACAGGCATGTGGGGCTTTCTGAGCCCTGCCACCATCTATGAAATCACCAGATGTTCACTGTGTGTCAGGTACGATCCAGGGTTACCACACAGTTGTGTGCTGCCCAACTCACTGAGGTACCATTCATGCACTGACACGTGGGGTGGCATGACTGTGAGCTGGGAACACCATGGTAAGCAAGACAGAAGTGACTTCCAGACCAAGACCTGGACAGTGGTTAGGAACTGCCTGCTTATGAGGAGAAAGGGGTTTCAGGCAGAAAGACAGCACGAGAATATAATCAAAATACAATGTGCTAGCTAATAGCATGAACAAAGAGCACTGGGAGGCTTTATTCACTCTGTCAGTCATTTTCTCATCAAGCAGATGGAAAATACTTATGCCTGGAAGTTTCATCTGGGGGATGACCTGTGAACTGGGCCTTGAAGGGTGAGTAAGAGTTTTCTGGGGAGAGAAGAGGGAGACGGGGTGTAAAAGAAAAGTGCATGAGCACAGGACGTGGCTGGAGATTTGGAGGGATGCTGCCTGCACAAAGAGGGTCTCAGACTCCTTCCCCATCTACCCTTGCTTGCTCATTGTCTCTCTTTGTCACCTTCATATTTCATACCAGTTTTTTAACATGCCTCATCTGTTCATAAGGGTTCAGTTAAGAATGCAGGAATCAATAGATGGCTGGAAGGAGAGATGCATGAATAAAGGAGGCAATATAAAAAAGACTAAGTCACCACAGTAAACATTACAAAAAGTGCTTTCCATGTACCAGGCATAGTCCTAGGTGGTTAAACTTGATATATAGATCAGGCTGGCCTCAAACTTGTGGGAATCCTCCTGCCTCAGCCTTTCAAGTGCTGGGGGGATTCCAGATGTATACCACTGTACCTGGCTCAAGCATTGTTTGGAATACTTTGTATTTATTTAATCATGAACTCCTCATACAAACCTAGGTAGATACTGTTTGTTGTTTTGACACAGGGTCTCACATGTGCATACCCATGATCCTCCTGCTTCAGCTTTCTGTGTGGTAGGAGCTGTTGTTAAACGCATTTTACAAATAAGAAAGACAAGGCATACAAGGTTAGATATTACACATGATGTCACACAGACAGGAAGCAGGAAGCTGTAGTCTGAGCTGAGGCAGCTGGTCTCAGGAACAAATGCTGGGTGGGCTTAGGCAGCTCCTTACTTCTCCATATAGCTCATTTCTCACAGTGCTTTCTTGGTGAGGCCTTCACAAATGTGAGGACTCCTTGGAGTACACCTGAGTCCAGGTAGCTGCAGTCAGTCTGTATTGCCCTGGCTGGTTGTGACAGGAAGTACCCATGGGCCCCACTCTCGGCAGCTGTGACATGCTAAGGAGCAGAGCCCCAACTCTGAGAACCTCTCTGTGATAACTGAACAGGAAGCCTGAAGTTTGCCTTTTGGGCTGATTGGATTAGCATTTTGGAAGAGTTCCTCCTTCCTGTGAAGTGTATTACCAATTCATTCCGGCTGGTCTCTCACCCAGGGCAGGCTGGTTGTGAAGTGCCTCAGACTTCCTAGGAATCCTCAGAGACATTTTGACATTCTGATTGTCACTGCCAACGTGGGCTGTGAAGGAATTAATTGACATGGATGAAACCCTCAATTTCCAAGGGCTGTATAATAAAATAAAGGTTATTGTATTATTACAGATTCCACTACTAATGAAAAAGGGCTAAAGACCATAATCACAATATGGTATGCTTGATAGGGACTTTGATTTCCACAGGCAACTACCCTGAACTTTAGAGAATAATAATAATGATGATAGTGATTATTTATTGGGAATTTATGATATATCAGGCACTTTACCAAATGATGTATACATGTTATCTATTCCCACAAAAACCCAGTGAAGGACTGCTGTATCCGTCTTTGAGGCAGAGAAGTGGAGTGTGGCTAGTAGATTGTAGAGCTGGAACAGACACCCTTGTGGATAAAACCTATTCTGTGTTCTTAGATGTGAGGGAATATTCAAACATATGGGCAGGTAGGGTTAACACATTGACTAAGCATAGGACACTGGGTGGTAAAGTGATGGGAATGCTTGTATATACTTTCTAGACTTTGAGACAACACTACTGCCTTTTCCCTCAGACCCCAGGAACCTCATCTATCTATTTCCTCATCTATCCATATAAAAGAAATCCATTCATTCATCATCTACCCATGTACCATCTATTTATCTATCTATAAATCTGTCCATTTATCTGTCATCCACCCATCCATTCATGAATCCATCCATTCATTTAGTTGTATGCACATGTTCATTTACTTACTCAAATCAACAGTGTCTCTGATAACTTCCCAGCACCTGGCATGGAGGACAAAATGCTGGGAAAGACAGTGCCAGCTCTCTAATTTGTAGAGTTCTTCCATCTTTCTTATCTCTAGTCTCCTTGTATGGAAGATGGGGATAGCATTTGCAGGGGATTTAAAGCCAATAAACTTATAACAAGCTTTGGAACTAGAAAGCTGATGTCTCATATCATCACCATCACCATTATCATATCATCATCATCATCATCATCATCATCATCACCATGACCATCACCAGTATAGCATGTTCTGGAACCTGAAACATCTTTAGGTTTAGGAAATCATATCTATCACAGAAATCCTATAAAATTTACAAATACAGAACTTGGTAAGATGGCATTACTATATTTAAGATCATTATATAGTTTTGTAATAATCACACCTATTCTATATGCTCTTGGGGCTATAGGAAGTATTGGGCAATCCAACTGAAAGAGGATTTGGTAAAATGGAATACTCAGTCATGAAATATTAGACATGTCATTTCTAGTTCAATGGATAGAAGTCTCCAGAGTTTCAATGTGATTGGTCAATGCCTAGCCCCTAATGCCTAGCCCTTGTTGTGTATAAGGAGAGGTGATGTACTGTATGGAAATATGTTCCTGAAAATCCAGGAAAAGATGAACAGTGCAGTCCAACATGAGCAGGAACCACAGTAAATGAGGGTCTTACAGGAACTGTGCCTGTCAACTTAGGTTAGTTTATGCTGTGGTAACAAACAATCCTCAAGTTTCAGAAGTCTGTGACAGGTTTATATCCCCTTCACAGTATGTCTCCCAGGGTCAGCAGCAGCAGCAGCAGCACTCCACATTTTCTTTACTCTGAAATGTAGGTCAAAAGAAGAGTGCACTGGTTCTTTTTATACCTGTTGTTTTTTTTGTTTGTTTGGTTTGGTTTTTTTTTTTTTTTTTGGTCTTTTTGAGACAGGGTCTCTCTATGGCCCCAGCTATCCTGGAACTCATTATGTAGACCAGGCTGTTTTTGAATTCACAGAGATCCACCTTCCTCTGCCTCCCAAGTGCTGGGATTAAAGGCGTGCGCCACCATCCCCGGTTATTTATTTATTTTTAAATATTTTATTATTTTTATTTTACGTGCATGCATGTATTACCTGCATGTAGGTAAGTGCACCCGTGTCATGCAATGCCTGCAGAGGACTGAAGAGGCTGTTGGATCCCCTGGAACTGGAGTTACAGGCAGTTGTTAGCTGCCATGTGGGTGCTGGGATTCGAACCCGGGTCTTCTGCAACAACAACCAGTGTTCTTAACTGCTGAGCCCTATTTATTTTGTGTGTGTGTGTGTGTATGTGTGTGTGTGTACTTGTGTGGGTGTGCACATGCCACAGCATGCATGTGGTCAGAGGATGACTTGCAGGAGTTGGTTCTCTGCTTCCACCATGTGGGCCCTGGGAAGTGAATCCAGATTGTCACTTTTACCTACTGAACTCTCTGATCTTAATTTTTTTTTTTTTTAAGACGAAGACTTACCAGCAAGTTCCTGGCCAGCATGGAAATTGTGGCAATCCTCCTGCCTCAGCCTCTGGGTTCTGGGATTATAGAGATGTGGCACCATGCCCAGCTAGAAGGTATAGCCCAGGCTGGCCTTGAATTCATGATCTTCTTGCTTCATTTTCTTTCCAATTTTCCTACTGATGTGTGCCACTAAGCAGGCCACAATGGCTTAAAGCTTAAAGCTTCCCCTCACATTTTATTGGCCAAAGCTAATCACATGGCCAAGCCTGATACCCATGGGAACAATATGCCACCTTTAGAGAGGACACCCAAGTGTTTTGAATAGTGAAACAATTTCCCTTAGATTATAGCTGCATGAGATGGTCATTTGAAAGACCTTTGCAGGGAGAGCTACCAGCTCTGGTCATTTGGCTTCCTGGTATGCCTGCTGCTTCCCCTGTCACCACCCACTGCTCTGGGCACATTTCTATCTGTGGCTTCTGTTTTTCTGTCCTAAGCTTCCTGTTTCCTCATAACTCTGGCTTCCTCTTTATGGCCCTTTTACCCTCTTTTTTCTTTTTGCATGTGTATGAGTCTATGGTATAAGTAAGCACATTTGCATGTATGTGGGTGCACGTGCGCATGTGTGTGTGGAGGTTCAAGGCTACTGTTGGGGGTCTTCCCTGATTGTTTTCCACATTTAAAATTATTCTAAATTATATGTATGCATGTGTGCCTGTGTGTAGGTTTGTGTATGTGAGTGCAGTTGCCTGTGGAGGGCAGAGGCATTGGATTCCCTAGAGCTAGAGTTACAGACAGTTGTGAACCGCCATGTGAATGCTGGGAACTGAACTCACATTCTCTGCAAGTTATATACTGTTAACCACTGAGCCATCTCCCAATTAAAGGTCTCCTAACTGAACCCAGAATTCACTGTTTCAGCTACTGTGGATAGCCAAGGAGTTTGCCTCCCACACCGGAATTATAAAACAACTACCACAGTATTTGACTTTAAATGTGGTTTCTAGTATCTGGACCCCAGTCCTCGAGTTTGCACAGCAAGCACTTTATCCACAGAACCATCTTTCCAGCCCTTCTTTTCTCTTATAACCACTTATCTAATTTGTCTATGCCGTGTATTAAGCAGAACTCTGTAGTTCAGGTACCAGAAATACAAATCAAACCCATGTAAAGAAAGAAAGAAGGTGAATTTGTTACTCTTTTCATTGCTATGACCAAATGCCTGACAAGAAGCAACTTAACAGAAGGGTTTATTTGATTTAGCTGTGGCAGCAGGGCCATGAAATACTTGCTCATATCTGGGTTGATCAGAAAGCAGATGGGACAGGGAGTCAAGCTGGCTATAAACCTCAAGGCCAGCTCTTGTGACCCACTTCCTCCAGTGAGGCTCCACCTCCTACAGTTCCATGGCTCCCCAAACAACACCCCCCCACCAGCTTGAGACAAGTGTTTATGAATGTTTCAGGCACTTTTCACATTCAAACTAGAAGAGAAAGCTTATGACTCATCTATGAAGAATCAAAGGTAGAGTTGGCTTTCAGCATGGCTCAGTCTCTGGGCCTCAATGCCTCTTTATCATCTCTCATCTCCTCTTTACACAGTTGACTTCCTCACTGGGAAGACTCTATCATCACTCAGTGGAACAGCTTCTAGAGCCACCAGTGTCTCCCAACAGCCATTTTTCCTCTTCTTTCAATGGCGTAAGATATTTTAGTTGGTAATAATAAGGCATTCCGTACAACAAAATATGGTGTGAGGGCTAAATTCTGGCTAATGGATATGAGTAAAAGTGTTGTGTCCACCTTCATGCTTCCCCTTCCCCTTGCCTGCCTCTGGCTGCAGTGTGGCTGCCAGGGACAAGGAGATAAGGGTCATCCCCAGATGAGACCAAGCAACAAGACAGAAGGAACCTGGGCTCCTGGGATCCCAAGGATTTTTGTGGAACAGAGCTACTATATCCACTTGGAATTTTATATGAGAAAAAATTATCTTGCTTAAAGTAAAAGTAAGTAAAAGTCTTTGTTACAGTAGACAGATCAGTAAGAATCTCAATTAATTCACTCTTCCCTCTTGAACCCATCATTGTGGTCAAGGGATAACTCTGCCAACTGAGTCTGATATAGTGGTATAGGCCTGTAATCCCAGCACTGAGGAGGCTAAGGAAGGAGGATTGTGGGTTCAAGACAAGCCTGAGCTACATCACAAGACTGTATATCAAAAAACAAAACAAATCTCTGTGAGATTGAGGCCATCCTGATCTACATAGCAAGTTCCAGGCCAGCTGGGGCTACAAGGAGATCCTGTCTCAAAAATATCAAAAACAAAACAAAACAAAAAATTCCCAAACTGACTGTCTGGGCCTGGGTTTGGGCCCTATGTCAGAATCAAGCACTGAAAGAGGTGGAGGAATTGTTCTTCACTCCACTAGGGTTGCTGTCACCAGAAAAAAGTGTAGCTTGAGTACTGGTCAACAAGACTAGCACATGCCCCTACACCCTATGAAAAGTCTATGTTTCCCTTATTTTTTCCTGATGAGAGTCCCTGGAGAGACAGTCTGATTTCTGACAGGTACCAGAGGTAGTCCACTGGCCAGTATGTCATCTACCAGATGCCTGGTAATGATGGAGATGGTGGCTGTGGTGGGCAGAGCAAACAGTGTGAATCATGTGTCTTCAGAACCCTGTGTCCCCCTGCTGCAGTGAGTGAGCTTCATGAGGCCTAGAGGGAACTGAGGAGCTAGTATCTTAGTCCCTTTGGGCTGCTACAACAAAATACTGCAACTCAAGAGGCTCATAAACAATCAATTCATCCTTTACAACTCTACAAGCTGGGAAGACCAAGATCCAGGTACTAAGAGATTCAGTGTGTCTATTCTATTGCATGCCTGCCATGGACCTATTTTCATGATATGTAGAAAGTGTCTTCTCACTGTCCTCTTGTGGTGGAAGGGGCAAAGAAGCTTTCTGGAACATCTTTTAGAAGGGCACTAATCTCAATCAAGAGGGCTGCACCCACATTGTCTAATTAACCCAAAGGCCTCTAGGCACTATTGCACTGATGATTTGATTTTTTTGTTTTGCTTTTTTTTTTTTTTTTTGAGATAGCCCATGTTGGCATGAAACTCCCTATGTAGCAGAGAATGACCATGAACTTCTGATCCTCCTGCCTCCACCTCCCTGTTTTATGAGATGCTGGGGAACCCAGGGCTTCATGAATGCTAGGCAAGCACTCTACCAACTGATCAATTTACTTAGTCCTCAATTTTCAACATACTAATTTTGAAGTTGTGCTATTAGTGTTTAGCTTTTTTAGACCAGTCACAACCTGGAATCACCTGGGAAAAGAACCTCATTGAGGAATTATTTAGATCAAGTTGGCCTGTAGGCATGTCTATGGGGATTGTCTTAATTGTTAATTGATGTAGGAAGAACCAGCCCATTGTGGGTGGCACCATTCCATGGTCAGGGGGTCCTGAACTGTATAAGACAGAAGAAAGCTAGATGAGGGCAGCAAGCAGGCAGCATGCATGCATTTGTTTTTCTCTGTTCTTGACTGTGGAAGTAATGTGACTAGCTGCTTAAGTTCCTGCCTTAACTCCCCCAAAATGATGGACTGTAACTTGGAATTGTCAAACTCTTTCTGCCCAAAGTTGCTTTTGGTCAGGGTATTTGTCATAGCAATGTATGTACAGCAACAGGAGGGAAACAAGCATTTAGATAATAGCAACTGGATTCAGGCCCTTTGGAATGGCCAAGGGCAAAGATGGGCCTGGCCAGCTGTTTCTGTATCTGTGCTCTCTGACTCTATCCGACAGTCTGTCTCTGCCAGGGATCATCTCCACAAAATGACACAAGGATCCTAGTTGGGTCATCTTCTCTGTGCCAAAGGCAAGACAAGTCTTTTAAATTTACTGCAAACACTCATTGGGGATGGACCAGAGTGTTTGTTAACTCCAAACGCCAGTAAATGCTGATAAATAATGCCATTAAAAATGTGTTATCTCTCTGACACTTTGGTATAACATCTTTCCTCTTATTCTTTCCCCATGTAACATTTACTTTAAATGGCCCCAGCCAAAAGCCAAGTGCCAATAAAACTACCCCAAGTCTCCTGGAACATCCTCACTTATGAAGCACTTGAAGATTCAGCACTCTGGCAAAGCCACTGAGAGGCCCCTCTGTTGTATAAACTGCAGAGCCCATAGTGTCTATGGTTGAGGCTTAAATGTACACTGCATTTGAAATTTTGAAGCTTCAGACGCTTAAAAATATTGTAATTCTTCTTCAAACAGGAAAACTGCATTTAAATTTCCCTCTGTGTTTAACCTCAGACCGGCAAGAGATAGTCTTCAAATTTTCCCAGCAAATGAAAACCACTTTTGGATTGAGATTGCTCATGGATGGCTCCTACCACGAGAAAAAGAAAATCTTCAGCAACAAATCTAGTCATACATTCTGTGCTGGGCCTGTAATGTGGAGAAATAGATGATCTGATCACTTTTGTCCTACACCTCTCAGCATGAAGGATTTAGGACTGAGACAAGGAAAGACGTTCTTGAATATGAGGCTCAGTCACATCTGAACTGTTACTCATGGAATCGCAGGGTCCTGCTCTCAATTTTCATAGGGCCAGCCTCCTGCAAAATTGGCATTCCTTTGGTACTTTCCATATAAAAAAAATCTCTTCTTCCCTGTAGAGGCTCAAAGGCTTTCAAACCACAGCTTCTCCTCAATCAAGCTAATAACTCATTCAAACTAAAGTGTGATTGTTTGTATCTTAAAGGGCAATGGAAATTGTACAATGTTTTACTCAAAGAAATGAGAGGCATTTGGTGAAATCCTAGGCAATTGACAGTCTATGGGTGTTAAATGGAGGTCTTTTACTCCATAAGATTGGTGGCTGTTTTTGTTTTAGTTTATAAGGATTTTTTAAAAAATATTTATTTAAGGGCTGGAGAGATGGCTCAGCAGTTAAGAGCACTGACTGCTCTTGCAGAGGACCCCAGTTCGATTCCCAGCACCCACATGGCAGCTACAAACCTTCCTTAACTCCAATTCCAGGGCAATCAGAAGCCCTCTCCTGACCTCCGTATCATTGTACCACACGGGTGCACTCACTTACATGCAGGCAATATACACATAAAATAAAAATAATAAATAAAATATTTAAATATTCCCCTGGAATTGGAATTAAGGACAGTTCGGAACCACCATGTGGTGTTGGGAATTGAACCCGGGTCCTCTGCAAGAACAATCAGTGCTCTTAACCGCTGAGCCATCTCTCCAGCCCCAGTTTACACGGATTTAAAAATTTTATTTTATGTGTGAGTGAATGCCTGCATGTATGCATGTACACCATTTGCATGCCTTTTTTTTTTTTTTTTTTTTTTTTTAAAAAAAAAAAAAAAAAAAAAAATTGTCTTCAAGACACTCCAATACAGACTCCTCTCCCAGAGAAGGGTCTTTGGAGGCAGGAAACCCATCTGGCTGTGATGCTCACTTGCCATCTGCATAGGTAGCAGGGTTCTTCCTCTTGGACCTCTCGAACTCCTGGTTCCCCCATATGTACACGAGGTAAAACACCACAAATGGCGGCGCCACGTGGAGGATGCCCTCGGGAGTGCGGCGCAGCCCGTAGGAGATGCCCTTGCTGAAGCAGTGCTGGCAGGCACGCTGCTAGAAGGGCGACAGGCTGTAGGAGACGATGTGCCGCATCCACACCAGGTTCCTGAACTTGTGGCCCATTGCGGCGGCAGCCAGCAGCCAGGGTCACCTAGACCTGCAAGGGCTCGATCCAGTGGCCTCCGCATGCCACTTCTGGAAAGAGCTGAAGGCGAACCGGAAGTTGTGAGGTCACCTTCGGAGAATGTTGAATTCCCTAGAATTGGAGTTATAAACAGTTGTTCGCCAACATGTGGGTGCTGGGAATCACCTGGAATTTTTGCAAGAGCAGTCAGTACTCCTAACTGCTGAACCATCTGTCCAGCCCCTTATTTTCTTTTGTTTTGAGAAAGGATTTCATGTAGTCCAGGCTGACCTCAAACTCAATATGTAGCCAAGGATGACCTTGAACTTCTGATCCTCCTGCTGCCACCTCCAGTCATACACCACCACTTCAGATTTATGCAGTGCTCTGGATCACACCAGGGCCTCACACATGCTAGGCAAACACTTTACCAACTGAGCCCTAGCCCACAAGACTAGTTTTAACTGTGATGAGTATGTTCCTTTTCACTTTCCTGGTTTCTTCCCTCCTTCTCTCTGTTCAAAAACTTCACTAGAGTGTCAGCTCCATTCCATTCTGATGTTCAGTGTTGAAGTCTTAGAACAAGAGCTTCCTATAACAGAGCATGGAGCCCAAGAAATAATCAGCACAACGGGGTAACTGTAGTGGCACATGCTCAATAAGTGCTTGTTGCATGCTAGAGAAGGTGCTAGGTGCTTTTCTGGACAGCATTTAATCTTCCCAGCAGCCCAGCCAGGTGGGTAGCAGGATTCTGAAGACAGAGGCAGCATTTTTTGTCACAGGTCACACATACATATGAAGGCGCAGTACTGGGGTACCTGCACAGGCAGTTTGATTTCAGAGCTTTCTGTTGCAAATGGAATTAGATTAAAATAAACATATAGGGCAAGCTTTGAGAAGACTGTCTTTAATGTGCTCAGCACCACCTGAGGAGCTGTGATGAGGGGCAGGAAGGAGAGCCAGCCTCTTGCTGAGTGAGAAGAGCCTCGGGTGAGGGCAGCTGCTGTAGGTCGCCCTGCTCTTGCCCCCCTCCCCTGTCAAGGTTCCCCTCCCCGTACTGGCAGACACCAGAAGCCAGCAGGCTGGCTGTGCCCCAGGCAAACTCTGGTCAGGAAGAGGGAATCTTTTGTGAGCTGTAGGCCTGGTCTCTTTTAATGCCAATTAGCATTTCTGCCTGCTTGGAGCTGCAGGGCCAGCAGGCTTCTGTGATCCTGGTGGCTAGGGGTTCTGGCCTAGAAACGCTGGTGATGTGGGACGAAAGTCAGAGAGTCTGAGGGGAGGGACTTTGTCATTGAAAGGAGAGGAAATAGGGTTTCACAGCAGCTCCAGGCCCCCCTCCCTCCAGCCTCAAGGGCACAGCTCTCCGGGGCCAGACAAAGAGGGAGAGGAGAGAAAGCAGCATCCAAGCCAGCCTGCCTCTGGCCGCCCACACCGCCTTGCTGTGAACCAGCGCCTGGCTCCTGAAAGAAGATGGGAAGGGAGCTGTGGTGCTCCTGAGCTTATAGACCCTGGGCAAGCTCTTCTAGAAGCTCTACTATCTAGAGTCCTGGGTTCAGCTGGAACATCTGAGTCCTCAGAATCTGTGGTTGACTGTAGGGTAAATGTAAAGCAATGACATCGCATCAGCAGCTTGAATCCTCAGGAGGAGCTTGGCAGAGTTATTGAGAAAACAGTCCTCCTTTATGAGGCTGCCACTGGGCTCCCAGGTGGGCATGGGTGAGGGACACTGGTTCTCTACTGCTGCTCCTTCCTGACTGCCTGTACCTTCCATACCTTTCCTGTCATTCCTCCACCTGTCCTTTCTATCCAGTTGTGGCTACCTCTTGCCTTTCTCTCTGCACAGTATGCCTTGCTGACTGGTCAGCTCTCCAGCAGGATCAGCCTCCATCTTCGCATTTCCAGTCCTCTTGAGCTGGACCACCATGCCCTGCCTTCTGTGGGAGGGCTGTTTCAAGTGTCATCAGTAGAGCAAGCAGCCACAGATAGCCAGGATCTGGCCAGTATCTCTCATCTCCCTGGCTGCTGGCTCCAGTTCTGGCTGGTAGATTAGTTGCCCTTTGGTGACTCACCCAGGTACCCCAAGGGAATAGTTTTCCAAAACATCCCCTGGAACTGGAGTTAAGGATGGTTGTTAACTACCGTGTAGGTGCTAAGAACCAAACCTAGGTCCTTTGCAAAAGCAGCCAGTGCTCTTAACCACTGAGCCATCTCTCTAGCCCCTTTTCCTCCCTTTGTGTGTGTGTGTGTGTGTGTGTGTGTGTGTGTGTGTGTGTGCACGCAGTGTGTATAACTCATATGGGGGCCTATAGAGGTGGGTGTGGTGTGGTGTGTGTCTAGGCCAAAGGATAACCTCAGATATTATCCTAAGGAACTCCATCCACTTCCTTTGAGATAAGCTCTCTCACTAGCCTAGAGCTCACTGATTAGGCTAGATTGGCTGACCAGTGAAACCCAGGAATTAACCTGTTTCCACCTCCCCAGTGCTGGGATTACAAGTATGTGCCAGTTTTAACCTGGATTCTGGAAGTCAAACTCAGACTTCATGCTTGAGAAGTAAGCACTTTAAGTACTGAGTCATCTCACCAACCCCATTCTCTTCCTTCCTTGTGACATGGTCTTACTATGTAGGCTGGCTTTGAACTTTCAGTCCTCCTACCTCAATCTCCATTCTGGTATTACAGGTGTGCTCCACTGTACCTGGCCCTGGTGGAGCCTTTTAAGGGAGGTGCTGTCTACCTTTGGAGAGCCTCAGACTTGGCCAAACTTCTTGAACCAGACCCTTTTCTCTTTCTTGAACCCACTACTCTCTTCTCAGGTGTTTCTCCAGATTCCCATGGCAACAGCTGCTTCCTGACTGAGAAAATGGACAATTCAAGGTCAGGGAGGGCCTGAAGGGTGATGGAGGGTTTATATTGGCTTCTAAGGCCCAGTCATAGCCCTTCTCTGACACTTCAAGATGACACCTTAACCTAGAGGACAAATCATTTCTACCAAAACAAAATAAAAAGCTCACTACCTCCCCACTTCCTCTCATGAAGAGCAGCGATGCCTCTTCTCACTCTTGCTCTGGCCTCTTTGAGTTCAGGCTGAAGTCCCAACATGCTCTCAGCCATGAAGACGCTCCAGCTTGGTGCCAGAGCCTGATGTGGGCATGCCACTGACACCTATCACCTCCTGCTGCTCTGGTTACCTGCGTCTCAGGCAGGGAGATGTGGGGACATTGCTGTGCTTTGTGGCAAGAGCTGAGAAAGGGGCTTAGGCTGCCTGCACACTAAGCGACTCCTCTTCAGAAGAGGTTTTTCTGCTTGGTTTGAGATTGGATATCCTGGGCTCTGGCTATACTTCAGCCAGAAATATGAATGCAGCTGGAACCAAAGCATTTAGACCAGTACAGAAAGCTCCCATTTGTTGAACAGAGTCATGAAGCCTCGTAGTCTTTATGGACAGAGCTGTAATTATTCCAGCTAAGGAAATGGAGTCTCAGAGGGGTTAAGTACTTGACCAAGAATACACAGCATGAAGTGAGCAGAGCTTGGATATGAGTGGAAATCTGTCTGGCTCCAGAGCAGTAGTTTGTCAGTGTTGCACAGTACTTCCTGGGCACGACTCTTAGGACTGCTCTTAGCATATCCCCAGTGCTTCAGCTGAGTACAGTCACTGCTGGGGTTCTGAGAGCAGAGAGCTGGAGTAATAGGAGGCTAGGGTCCTCAAACCTGTCTCAAGGGACTTTATGATGTCAGAGCCTTGAGGCTGGGAAGGATCTATGGGGCTTTCTTCCCATTCATTGGCCATTACTTTGTCATTGGCAGCTAGCAGAGGACTCTTTGCCAACAAAGGTGTCACAATAGCTTTTTCGCAACTTGTCACCTACCATTCACTGGGAAAGAGCCAAGAACAGTGTAAAGGCCCAGGGGCCAGTGCACAGGACCAGTCATTGGGCTTAAGTCACCTTCCCTTCCAGCAGGTGCTGGGGTTGTCCCCATACCCCCCATCCCTGAGGTACATAGGAAGGTGGGTACTACTCTCCCCTTCCCTGGGGGTATCTCTTGACTGCTGCAGCCTATAAGCACTCCAACCTCTCGCCCTCAAGGCTCACAGAATAGAACTAAACACTGTAGCATTTCTCGTCACATATTAGTCTTGTTTTTCTAGTTAGCTCATCAACCTCTTGAGGGCGGGAGACCACAGGTGACCCCTTCTTGCCTCTCCCAGTGCACTTAGAGAAAGGCTACACTTTCTTGGAACTCAGCCATTACTGGTTGGCTAATTGGAACCCTCTAGACTGTTTAATGACTGACATGTGCATGTGTATATTGTTTTCTTGTGTCCATATGTATGCTTGATATACATGTTCATACATATATATAGGGTATGTGTGTTCATGTATGTCAACATAGTTCACATACTTGTACCACAAGCATAGGTACTATGACTCATTCCTAGGCTCTGTGCCACTTACTGAGGATACAATGGTGAGTGTGAAATAGATTGCCTTACCCCAGAGCTGGGAGAGCATTAAAGAAACAGGAACAATAAAGTGCATGCGCCTGTAATCCCAGTCCTAGGCAGGTGGAAGAAGGAGGACTGACTATGTCTCAAACTAGGCCGGGCTATATAAGGAACAGCTGTCTGAAAAATAACAACCCTCATCAAAGTAATGTAGATGAAGTACCATGATAAGGGAGCACATGGCAGGAGTACGGCTTATTCCATCTAAGGGAAGGGCTCATGAAGAAAGGAAAAATTGGCCAAGACTTAGAATCTACTGGGGGAGGGTGTTGAACTGTGCCCCCCAAAGATGTACTCAAGTCCTGACCCCTAATACCTGTGAATGTGACCTTATTTAGAAAGTGGGTCTGCAGATATCATCAATGTAAGATAAAGTCATGCTGGATGAGGGAACACCCCAATCCAACAACCAGGGTCCTTGGAGGAGAGAACTCTAGTCACAGACACAGGCATGGAGAGAATAGCATATGACTAAAGAAGCAAGACTGGGGTGATAGTCCTTGAGCTGAAGAGCACCCCACATTGCAACCACCAGAAACTCCTGAGGGCAACAGACTGCAGGTGACAAGAGCTGGAACTCTTTTGAAACTCAGAGGGAATAGAGCAGGTCCTTTCTCCAAGCCCTCAGGAAAGAACCAACCCTGCTGACACTCTGGTTTCAGGCCTCCAGAACTGTCAGTGAGTAAATTTCTGTTGTCTTTAAGCCATCCAGCTCGTGGTAATTTGTTATGGCAGCCCCAGGAAATGAATCCAGAGACTTACTAGGAATCCACCGGGCAAGGAAAAGGAAGAAAGAATGATTTGGTCAGAGAACAGACTACACAGAGGCATGAAAGAGTTAGCACACTGCAGGGAGAAATGGGAAGCTCAGCGAATTTAGAATGATCCCTTGGAGGAAGGGATGGGGAGTTGCATGCTAGGGCGTGCATATTTGTGCATGTATTTTGCATGGCTGTGATTGTATGTATGTGTGCCTATGCACGTACTTCTGGGAGTTCCACCATTTCTATAGTTTGCAGTTTTGTATGTTCTTGCATGGTTGGTGTGTATCTTGACCTCTGTGTGGCTTATATGTCAGGGCATGAGTGTGGATGTCTACAAGTGTGTGCATTGAACTCAAAGGGTCCATGCTTCACCACAGGAAGACTTGAGCAGGCACAGCCCTGTTTTCTGTATCCATGCTTGGTGTACACTGTGAACTAAACCTGGACAAAGTGTGCAATGACAGGCAGACATCAGGAGCCCAGGGCTCACCTGTCCTTGTTTAAGAAGACCACAATAGGGAGAAAAAAGCCTGGACTGTATTGATGGGCAAGTAGCATTTGTGAGACAGGAGTACTCAGTTCTTGAGTTTGACAGCCAGAGGTGGCCTTATATATGGCCCTGACCCCTCTTACACCTCAGCCCAGCCCCACAGGCATAGCTCCTAAGAGTTCTTAAAACAGGTCATGTGAGGCTGGAGAGAGATGGCTCAGTGGTTAAGAGCAGGTGCTACTCTTGCAGAGGACCCAAATTCAGTCCCCAACAGCCACATCAGGTGCCATACAACAGCCTGTAACTCCAGGTCTAAGGGATCTGACACCCTCTTCTAGACTCCACAGCACCTGCACTCACATGTGCACATAACCCCGTCCCCCATATGCACTGTATGTATAAGTTAAAAATAAAATAAGTCTTAAAAATCCAAGTTCATAAAGGGCAGTCTGTGAATCCCCACCTGCCTGGGAATATCTTTTTAGGGGAGCCCAACTGCCTTGAAAAAAGTTACAGCCAAGGGTGAAAACCGGGGTAAGGAAGGATTGCAGCTAGCCCCTGCAAAAGGTTGTGTGCATTTCTTATGGAGACATGACAAACCAGAGAGTCTGTGGTCCAGGAAATCTAAGAACCACTTCATGACTTCAGGCTGATATTGAGAGTGTGTGTGCATGGTGTATTCAGGTGTGTGCAAGCATGTGGAACTCCTAACCTGCTTCCTCTGTAAGAATATGGTTGGATGAGGATGTCAAGTGCAGCCCCAGGCCCTGCCAGCTGCTGCCATGGTCATATTGCAGGGGGCTGTCCTTGATGGGGCTGGTAGAACAGACAGAGCCGGTGTTAAGGACAAGAACAGAGATGGAGAGGCTGCTGCTTTGGGAGGAGGGGACAGCTCTCCTGTCTTAGAGCTGCTCAAGATCAATCTCCTGACAGACCCTTAGTCTCAGATGGTTTCGTGCAGGAAGAAGCCTTGGATATGAAGCCTGGGGTGGACAAGTGGAGTGGGGATGGGAGGAGGTGCACACGGAACTGTGCAGGCTCCAGTGAGGGAAGAACTGAGGCTTTTCAGGACCTTGGTCAGTACCCTCAGGTTCCTGGGGCACCAGCTTTGTCAATGTTCTGGTTTACTTTTTGTTGTGATAAAACACTGACCAAAAGCAACTTGGGGAGGAAAAGGTTTGTTTCAACTTACAGGTTACAGTCCATTATCCAGGGAAATCAAAGCAAGAATTCGAGGCAGGAGCTTGAAGCAGAAACCAATGGAGGAACACTGCTGACTGGCTTGCTCTCCCTGGCTCATGCTCAGTCAACTTTTTTACACAACCCAGGCCTACTTGCCCAGGCAAGGCACTGTCCAAAGTGGGCTGGGCCCTCCTATATCAGTCATCAATCAAGAAAATGCTCCACAGGTATGCTCATAGGCCAGTATGATGGAGGCAATTCCTCAATTGGGATTCTGCCTTCCCAGGTATGTCTGGGTCTGTGTCAAGTTGACAAAAACTGTGACAATCAGTCTGGTTCCAGCTACTCTGTCCATACCTCTGGGTGTAGTGTAGATGCTGAACACAGGGAGGTAGGTAAACACAACGTTCAGGACATAGCCAGGGGCTTTGTTTTTTGTTTTGTTTTTGTTTTTGTTTTTTACTGGAAGAGTCCCTTTTAGGTAACCAGAGGTGCTGAGAAGCCCCCAGATGAAGGAAAAGGATCTTCTAGGCTTCAGATCTTGGAAGAAAGAGGGAAAGCAACTGGGAGGAAGTGGAGGGAGTACCCATGGTTGAGACTGTGGTTTCTCTGCTCTCTTGTCTCAGGCACTGGGCGGAGCACCCTGGGTTTTACCACTCCTGACCAACCAAACTCTCTTCTTCATTTGGTAAGTAGCCCAAAATCAGGAGTACTCCTGTGGCTATTCTCTGGAGCCTCGCCCATGTCCCCTTCTGTCTGCTACCCACTGCTTTCCTTCACTGGCCACAGTCCTCCCCTTTGCACCACATTACAGCCAGCAAGACCACTGCCGCCACTTCACAGACAGTCCTTTGGCTCCCAAACCCTGTGGCTATCTTCCTTTCAAAGAACTTTTAAGAGCAATTAATCAAACTTATAACATCCTTTCTTTGGAGTCCTGTACAAGGAAGGACTCTGGAAAAGCATCTTGCCCCCTGAGGCCAGTCCAGTGGATATGTGGCTACTCGGGCAACTGGCTGAGGGATTCTTCCCTGGGGTCAGCCACCTCCTCCCAACTTTGGAACTGGCTACAGTATGAGCCTGGTGCCAGAGGAGAAGTGGAGGCACCCTGCCTGCTCCCAGCCCTGCCTAGTCTTTTGGTTGCCTTCCCCAAGTTTTCCCTTCAGTTACTTCCACCTTACTCTCCCAGTCCTCACCTACAAAACTCTAGGGTCAAGGATCACACACAAAGCTTTTGGAGAAGAATGTAAAAGCATTTGGAGAAGAGCGTAGAGCAGTGCAATCCTGGGTGTATGGCAAGGATAACCTTTCCTCTGAATTGGGGGTGCGCCACTTTGGAGCAGCCAATGACACAGATAGGTAGTGGGTCTACATGCAAGTGTGCCCAAGCATCCTGGCCACTTCACTGGCAGCACTCAGGTCTCTGAACAATCTAGTCCAGGCTCTGATGTTTTGCTTTTCAGGAATGATGCTTCAAATAGTGGGGCCCTGGATGGAGGGTCACCTTGCTGGTCCTGATGCCTGTAGATGAGGCCTCCCCCTGCTCTGGGGTCCCACTTAGGTCTGGTGATATCCTTAGTGTGTGATATGATAGCTGTGGAAAGACAGAACCTAGACTGGGACATAGGGAAAGAAATGTGTGACAGAGGTAAAAAGAGACATTAATTATGCACCTGCTGATGTCAGGCCATGCCCTAGATCCACTACACAAGATAATTCTTTATCCTTCTGGCACCCTGAACATTTCTCAAGGAAACTGAAGCTTAAAATAATGAAGCAATTGGCTCTAGGTCACACAGTGAAGAGGTTGCAAAGCCAGTCCTGGACCAAGATTTATCTGAGCAGATTTTAAAATGTAAATCAGGTGGTGGCGCTCGCCTTTAATCCCAGCACTTGGGAGGCAGAGGCAGGTGGATCTCTGTGAGTTCAAGGCCAGCCTGGTCTACATAGTGAGTTCCAGGACAGCTGGGGCTACAGGGAGACCCTGTCTCAAAAAGACCCCCCCCCCAAAAAAAGGAAATCAGACAGCACCATTCCTTGCCTACATATCTTGTGCAGCTTCCCAGTGCCATTAAGAAGAAATCCTCTTCCTTTTGGTGCCTGGCAAGCCCATGTACCTCTCTGACCTCAGCTCTACCCGCCGATGACCTCCTTTCAGATCCTGAGCACACCTGCTCCCTCTGTTCTCAGGCTATACCTGCAGCTTAGAGTGTTTCCTCTGAATATCTACAGGGCAACTTCTCCTCCTGTGGTCAAGTGCCACCTCCTCAGAGAGGCCTTCCCCAACTGCCTGGGTACCAGTGGCCTTTCTCCTTTCACCTCAATTCATTTCCTTCACAGCACTTCACAGTAATTGAAATTGTTTATTCCTCACCTTAATCATGGGCTGTCTTATCACTAGAACAGAAACTCCTTCAGGGTAGAAACCTTGTTTGTTCACCATGGTATTCCCAAGGCCTGGTGCTTAATAAGTGCTCAGTAAATGTTTGATCAATGAGTGGTCTTAGAAAAGCTTCAATGGACCCCAAAGGGGACAGGAGGTGGGTGAGGGATAGAGTGTGGTGAGAACTCAGCCACTTGGCTTCAGAGAACACTACACAGATTAGCTGTCTGTGTGTCCAAGAGGTGGCCTGGCCTCCCTCACTACATAAGGAGTGTGTGTGGACACATTTCCTTGGGCTTTGATGAAATCGGGTAGAAGGGATGAGGCTGCCTGGTCTACCACAACCAGAGATGAATGTCCTTGGGCTACTTGTGTGTCCTCAGCCTTTCAAGATTTGGGATGAGGCTCAGGGAGGCTCTAAAGCCTGCTTTGCCTGCCTCTGGGGTTACAGTAGGCATTGCCTGGAGGAGGGGGAGACTGCTGCTCAAGAAACCTGATCTTTTGCATTTGCTGACATTCTTGGATTTGGCATTTACAACCTCAGGGTTCTATTCCGAGGAGGCCTTTTGCATTTGATGTAAATATTATGGTGATGAGAAGTGACACAGAGAATACCCTGTAGGGAATGGAAATCCGCCCCCACCAGGCTGGGAGCCTTTCCCTTTCCCGCTGCCTCTGTGGGTTGTTATGCTGGGGACTGATTCCTCCTAGGTCTTGGGTTAGCCCAGAAGAGCCCCCTCCACCCACAGGCAGGAGGGTCTAGGAGTTTCACATTAGTTATTTTTCCAATTTGCAGAACCACATTCATCCATCAATGCAAGAAGCAGTTGGGGTAAATCTGAAGCTAAGTGGTGCTGCCATTGGGGGGCAATTTCAGGGGAGGGATGTCATTTTCCAGAGGAGGCTCAGGCAGTCCTCAGCTCCACAGGGGTGGAAATGGAGGATCCAAGTCCTGGACTTCTGGAAGTCAGCTGCTGTCCCAGTCACTTCTTCAATGACTTTCCCTTCCTACTGTCCCCTGGATCTATGTGTCTATGTGTCTCTCTTGAGTACTGGGGACTGCTGGCACCTGCAGTGTTCCTTGGTGCCAGATTCCTTTTCTCTTCTCAAACTCCCTGGGAAATGATGTTCCCCTTATCCTCACCCCCACCCCCACCAAGATGCTGGGGTTGGAGCAGCTTTCCTGAGATGGTTTATAGGATCCAGGAAAGTGGTAGAGGCTTTACACTGACAGTTCTTTGATATGCTATGTGTCCAAGAACAAGTGACTGATCTCTCTGAGTTTTATTTTCCATGTCCTTCAACCGGGAAAGGTAATCCCTGTGTCACAGAGTTATAAAAGGATCCCATAAGATTATGTGCCCAGCCCTTGACATGAATGATTGCTCAGGAAGAAGAGCAGTTATTATCAGATTCAGAGGACTGTAAGGGACAGTGTGGACCAGTGACCAGCTACTGCCTTGAAAGCCCATCATTTATCACTTTTCTTCCAGCTGTGCCATGAGCCCTACCTCTACCGCAACCAGACACCCAGTCAATAAATACTGTTTGGCTTTATAAAGAGTATTTATTGTTAGCATCAGTAAATTAGGACAGTGGAGCTCCAACTCATGAGTTCAAATCCTAGTGTCAGATTCTATTCAAAATTTTGCTTTCTTCATTTCTAAGAAGAGAGTCATAATAGAATCCATGTCAGATTTTATGAAGATTAAATGGGACAGTGCTTGGCATATGCAAGGCCCTTCTTGAATGTGTAATGGGAAAGATCCTGGATTTGAGATCAAGAGATCTAGGCTGGACTGGAAAGATGGCTCAGGGGTTAAGAAGCATGGGCTGCTCTTACAGAGAACCCAGGTTTGGCTCCCAGCATCCACATGGCAGCTAACTACCGTCTGTAATTCCAATTCCAGGGGATCTGACACCCTCTTCTGACCTCTGTGTGCATTGCACAACACAGGTGCATTCATATACATGCAGGCAATATGCACATACATAAAATAAAAATAATTCATAAAATACATATTTTTAAAAAAGAAATCTAGGTTAAATCTACTACCCATTATTTACTGTGCTATCTTAAGCAAATTATTGCACCTCTATTTTCCAGTCTGTAGAACACATGTCAAGTGGAGTGCTGAGGATCATACCTGTAAACCCAGCACTTAGGAGGCCAAGGCAGGAAGATAGCCATGAGTTCCAGGCCAGCCTGGGAAGAGTGTGACCCTGTCTCAAAAACAAAAAACAAAAACAAACAAACAGAAACACTACAGAAAGAAAGTATATAAGAGTTTAATATCAAGTAGGGCATGGTGACTTACACCTTTAATCCCAGCATTTAGATGGCAGAGGCAGGTAGATCTCTGTGAGATGGAGGCTAGCCTGGTCTACATAGTGAATTCCAGTTTGAGCTACAGGGAGACACTGTCTCAAAAAAAAAGCAAAAGTAAAAAGAAAAGAAAAGAAAAAAAAAGAAGTGTAATCATTTATTTATGTTGCCACAAAGAAAACTACTCAGCATTCATCATGAAGAAGATGCTTGGTGTTTATATAATGAATGAAGACAGTGAAAAGATTTAGGATCTCCATTCAGAGACCTTGGGTGGATAGCCTAGATTGGCTACTTGCTTTCTATGTGATTTGGGACAAGTGACTTCACCTCTATGAACCTTGGGTTCTCTGGCTATAAAATAGGATAATACATATCCCCCAGCATTATTGCAGAATTAAATTAGACAGTTAATATTAAAATACCTCATAAACCACAGGATACTGTGTTCACTCTAGTTTAATATTACTTTGTATAGAGCCCTGGGCAAGGAGCTATAAGGGCTCCAAACATATTCAAAGTTCGTGATTCTAGTCCTTGAGGAACGATGATAGATTTGGAGAATAAGGCACAAAATAGGAGACAGAAGGGGCTGGAGAGATGGCTCAGCGGTTAAGAGCACTTACTGCTCTTGCAAAGGACCAGGGTTCCATTCCCAGCACCCACACAGCAGCTATGAACTGTCCTTAACTCCGGTTCCAGGGGAATCCAAAGCCCTCTTCTGACCTCTGCGGCATTGCACCACACGGGTGCACTCACATACATGCAGGCAATACACTCATACACATAAAATAAATAAATTTTTAAAAAAGGAGACAGAAGGCTGGGCATGGTGGCACACGCCTTTAATCCCAGCACTCAGGAGGCAGAGGCAGGTGGATCTTTGTGAGTGCAAGGCCAGTCTGGTCTACATAGTGAGTTCCAGGACAGATGGAGCTACAGGGAGACCCTGTCTCAAAAAGACAAAAAAAAAAAAAAAAAAAAAAAAAGGAGACAGAGCGCCACAGAGATTTTCACCCATTCACTGGTTGCACACATGTTTACAGAGTGCCTTTCAAATGCTAGGCATGGAAGGGCTATTTATTGCACATTTTAGGTTAGACCTGGTGGAGGAGCCTTGAAGGCCAAAGTAAGGTTTATAGATGTAATGTCCTGTGGGTAGAGGTCTCAGAAAGCTTGTATGCCATTTATGCTCTTGAGCCACCTTGTGGTGACTTCTGGCTTACTGAGTCACTTCCCTCAGTCACCTCTGAGGCCCGAATGTGCAGATCATTGTGAGGAAAGCGGTTGAGTCAGCCATTCAGTGAGTGGCCTCTCCCCAAAGGTCAGTGGCCTATCTGGCCACCACAGCTGGCAGTCACAAAGGACCTGCCGAGAATCCAATCTGATGGCACTGCAAAGGCTCAAGCCACCCTTCTGGGAACGGGAAGGGAAGTTGCAAGGTGATTTTGCTGCAGTTACAATCTCCCTTTAGACACAGCCTGTCTCAGAGGCAAAAATAGCAGTTTCAGAGGCAAGAAAGTGTTGTGACATCAACCCAGGTTCAGCCAGACAACCCCTCTCTAGCCAGTCAGTCTCACTTGCCCCTTGGAGACTTGGGTCAAGGTCCTAAGAGACAACCTTGGTGGCTCCCAAAGTCCTTTCTAGCCTCTTGTCCTCAATACTGTATTCTAAGAACAAAACACTCCCCACCCCAGCTGTTAGCCACTTGGTGGAGAGGACAGGGCTCTCAGCCACTCTGGTGCCCCAGGGCTGGATGTGGAGGCCTGCAGGGTGATAGCATACAGGAGGGCTGGAGGTGCTGAGGATGGCATCTGGCTTGGAGGCTCTACTGAGGGGAAGAGAAGTCAGTCTGCAGTCCCTGAGAGTTGGGTGGAAGGGAGGGGTGTGTGTGTGTGTGTGTGTGTGTATGTGTGTGTGTGTATGTATGCGTGTGTGTATGCGTGTGTGCATGTGCTGCAGAAGATGGCAGACAGGAATGGAGACTCCACAGTTTCCACTGATTAGAAGGATTTTGAAATTGATAAATTACTTTGTATCAGGGCAAAATGATTTGACCAGATTTCAAATGTCTCAGAGAAGGGAAGCTTCTCTTGGGCCAAATATTGATTGCATTTAATAGAGCTGGGACTTTCTCACTTAAAAACAAACAAGAAAAAATCTAGAAGAAGGCACTATCTGTTCCTCCCTCCCTCCC
>NW_008340429.1:1545348-1582730 GCF_000622305.1 Nannospalax galili
CCTTCTCCTCCCTCTCTGTCATTCCCCTTCCCCTTCTCCCTAAGAACAGTAAAGAATCCAGAGACCCACCTCAGCTGGGGTGCATTGCTGATGTCAAAGCCACTGAGCTCCTTTGGGACAGATTGATGGCGGGGTTTGGGGGAAAAGGGGGCCTTGGGTTGGTCCCATTCTTCACAGATCGATTTTTGCCAAACAGGGACTGTCAGAGCTTTGATAAATCACTAGTCCAAGTGATGAATGCCCTGAGGCTGGCCAGGGGGTGGGGTGGGGGGGGAGGTGCTAGTCTGAGAGGCAACCCAGGGAAGGAGAGGGGCAAGGATGAAGGGCAGTGGGCAGAGGGAGCAGGGAAATCTAGCCCTAGACACTCAGTAAGATACCCAGATACCTTGTCTGTCAACAGGATTTGACCACAATCATTGACTCAGCGGCACTTCAAAATTCATTTTCAGCCTGTCTCTTGTCTGTCTCTTGCTGTCTGTCTCACTGTCTGCCACTTTATCTGGTTTCCAAATGGACTCTGATGGTTTCCTCCCAGGAGGGGATTAGCTTGGGCTTCCTGGAAGATGGAGAAAAGCTTGGGGAAAGCAGGAGGCAAGGAGCTGTTTTGCAGGGACTCATGGGCAGGGAGGAGCAGGGTGGCCTCCTGCAATGCATAGGGTATGGCTGCAAGGGGGCCACCAGCAGCAGAGAGGCAGGGGAAATGCACAGAGGAGTTTGTGGGGCAGTTCTTGTGAGAAACAAGCTGGTTTCCAAGGAGTCTTATTCTTCCTAAAGGGAAAGGTCATGTGTGTAGTTCTCAAACCCCTCCAATGGGAGGGGAGATTGGCCTCAGGTGGGCTCCCTGAGGAATAGAAGGAAATGCAAAGCAGGAGAGACCAGCCTAGAGCCACAGAACTAATGACTCTTCATGGCAGAGCCTGCCTTAGAGGCAGCCCAGGTCATAGACCACACATCTGCTTTCTCGGGCCTTGGACACATGACTTTGCTCACTTATCTTCTGCTTCTGAATTGTGACCCAATATGACACACTATCTTAATTAATATGAGCCTGGGCCTGGCCCAGAGCAAGCACTCATCAGTGAATGTTAGCTAAAGAACACTATTACTCTTTCTGGTAGCAGCAAGGCAAATTCTGAAGTCACAAAGACTCAAAAGGTGTCAGCCACTCTGGGGGCTCCTAGCTCTGCTGGAGAGTGGAGAACTCTACCCTCTACCAGCCCAGCTATGTCTATCCTCTGTCCCCGCAGCCAGCTCTTGTACACCATGGGCTGAGGCCGCCAATACTTTATTTGTAGCAGAAACAGCTGCAAGGTAGCCTTCCTGATGGCCACAGGGCCCCCAGCTGGACATCCTGGATCTGGAGCTTGGCTCTTCTTCTCTAGCTGAACCTAAGGCCACTCCCAGACAGCCTCCCACCCCTACCCAGACCTCAGCTCTGTCCATGGTGCTAACACATACGCTACCCTTCTGACCTCAACCCTTCGTCGCTCCTGACCCCCAACTTCAACATCTCGAAAGATCTCCTGGTCACGGGAATGAATTCTGAGCTCACATTCTGGACTGCTGCCAGGAAGAAGGAAGCAGTGTTAGTTTAAAGCATCACACAAAAGGCCGCAGGTAATTATGTCTCTTTTAAGCTGCTAACAGGATTGGCCGTTTGATAAATGGGAGGATTTGAGACTGTTTTGTCACTGACAAGCTGTTGTAAGATCATATTGGAAGCTGAAGACAGTTTATCTTCATGTGTGTGGTGGAGAGAGGGGAATTCTCCATGGATTTTACACCCTCTTCAAATTAATGTGATTTCCTAGGCTGGTCCTGGGCATGGAGTGAGTGATCTTTATGACTCACCCCCTGATTAGATTACCTGGCTCAGCGGTCACCTCCAGCCCCTCAGAGTGCCCTGGAGCTCCCCAGGCCCCTCTCCTTTCTGTTCCTTCCACACCTCCAGCTTCCCCGACCCTCCTGCTCTCTTCCACTAGCCCTACTCACGGGTCCAGCTGCTAAGCGAGCCCACAGCTCAATTACTGCTAGATAGCCTGAGAGGAAGAGAGATCTGGTTTCTTCAGCAACTCTGGAGGGAGTAGGGAAGAGGGAGGCAAGCTGAAGAGAGGAAGCAGGAGATGGGAGAGGAGGGAGGGAGGCAGCAAAGAAGAGTAGAGATGGCACAAAGAGGGAACAGAAACAGGCAAGCTGAGCCAAGGTTGAGAAAGAAGAGAGACAAAAACAAAGGGAGAGGAATATTTTTCTCTCTCATTTCTAGAACCTTCCTTGGAACCACAGGCACCAAACCCTGAGCTAAGCAAGTCCCAGGCATTTTCTATCAGATAACTGCTTTATTTTCTTCATAATGCTATCACTACTGTCTTGTTTATTTACTTGTTTCTGTTATATTTGCCTTCACTTCTGAATTATAAAACTCAGAAGAGCAGAGGCCATTGTTGCCCTGTTCTTCTCAGAACTCCAGCACCCTGCACAGAGTAGGTTCTTGATGAATTTTTATAGAATGTGTGATGAGGTGGGGATTTGGAAGCGGGTGGCAAGGGCAGGGCCAGCTTGACTTCCTGGCAGGGGCCTAGAAGATAAATGGGAGGCTGCCTGGTCTGCAGTTCAGTCCCTAAAGTTACCACCACTGGCTGGATTTGAAGAGACATTCTGGTGAGGAAAAGCTTCAAGAATCCTTTGGACAGAATGAAGCATCCTTTAGGACAAAGCTTCTTGAAGATGTGACCTCTGCTGTACTTAACATCTGAGTCCCCTGCAAGTCTGCATTTCCCCATACATTTCATGTGATTCTGTTGTGGGAAACAAGTCAGCTGGGAGGTCCTGATCTGGGGTGGGGTGTGTGTGTGTGTGTGTGTGTGTGTGTGTGTGTGTGTGTGTATGTGTGTGTGTGTGTATGTTTTGAAGGGGGAGTGGTTATAATACCTTCAATAGAATGAGGAAGCTAAGGACTATTATATACACTTGAAGAAACCTGCAGGGGGAACAGCGAAAGACAGAGCTAACCTTCTAGGAGTAGTTCTTCCAACCCACCCAGGATTTTTGAGGAAGAAGAGGGCAGGAACAGATGTGAGGAAGAGAAGGAGCCCTCCCTGCTCCAGGCTCAGTGAAGCCTCTGCAGCTGGTAAGACACGCCTCATTTCCCAGGCAAGCTGTGTACACCCCTCCATGCCCCAGGCCAGGCTCCCTGTTTTTATAAGAGCCTCCCGCAGACTTGTCAGTAATCTATGCTGAACTACTGATTGGCTACTACACCAACATATCTCTCTCTCTCTCTCTCTCTCTCTCTCTCTCTCTCTCTCTCTCTCTCATATATATATACTCAAGCATCAGAGATCACAGCCCCATCATACCAGGCACAGTCAAGGTCTCATTAGATACTACACAGACAGTAGTAGGTACTCAAGAATGAAGGGCAGTATGCATGAGCCATGGCACAGGCTGGGTATGCCCATGCTGGGCTTTAGCCTAGGCTGAGAACACACAGGGGGTTGGGGGGGATATGGAAGTCAAGGTCCAAGCTATTGAAAAAAAGAGCTCACCCATCCTTACTTCTTCCCAGGAAAATCAAGGCATGATAGAGCTACCACCATCTCTGGCCCAGGCTACACTGGAGCAACCCTGGCCTTATGTCACACCTCCAATAACTCATGCTCTGGGTGCCTCAGAAGCATCCTTCTACATGCTGTTGCTTTGTCTACAGTACCCTCTGTATTCTCCTACCCTTAAATCTGGTTACTTCATTTCTTTCATGAACCTTCTCAGATCTCAGGCTCTGTATCCTTGGCTATTGGTGACATTTAGCACTCTTGTCTTTATGTATTTGGTGTCTGTTTTCTTTCTCTCAACTATGAGCCTTATGCTCTAAGAGACCACTAGGTCTTTCCCGCTGTAGGACCTCTGGTACTACCACCTGTGGGGCAAAGCATATTTCAGGTTTTCAGATGGGAAGACTAAGGCTTAGGAAAATCCATTTGTTTTTATGTTTGGGTCCTGAACCTCTACTCTGTAAGCCCTGAAGATGCAGTGGCAGGTATAAAGGTAATCTCTCCCCTCACAGAGGCTGTAAGCTAGTGGTGAGATGTATAGCTGTGACATAATCGCACAGATTCATGTAAAGGAATAGTTGTTACAAGTGCTTTAAGAGAGAGGTTTACAGGGCCAACAGAATACAGAAAAGGGAGACTTAGTCAAGTAAAGTAGGTTAGTGGAGTTTTCTTAGATGACATTACTCTGAGGTAAAGAAGTCTGTATGAAGCAAAGGTAAAAGAAAAAGTGTTTTGGAGAGAGGAAATATCATGTGCAAAGGCCCTTCAGCAGGACAGGGCATAGGTTCTAGAAAGAAACAAAAGCCCAGAAGGGCTGAAGTCTGTGAAAGTCAGTGGGAAGGACAGAAACAGGCCACAAGACAGACCAGCCACACAAAACTTTGTCAGCTGACCTAAGCAATTTGTTTCCTCGTCTAAGAGCCAAGATTTAAACACTGAGGAGTTTAAACAGCAGGGGGTGGGCAACATGGGCTGTGATGGATCAAAATTGCATTTTGAAAAGGTCATTCAGGTTTCTGTGGAAGCAGGGAGGAACTTCAGGGGAAGAGGCCAATCAGCCATGAATCGTAGCCATCCAGGCTTGGCCTCTCAAGGTGGTGGCAGTCTCAGAGAAGTAGAGATTATGTGAGAGAATGTCTTTTAGCCACACCATGGGTTGGCTACAAAACCATGACCAGGACCCATCCCCAGATTTTGTTTTCCTGTAGCCATTGGCCTCCTTCTGGGATGTCAGGCAGGTGTGTCACCAAGGAAAGGTTCCCATGCCTCCTCCAGAAAGAAGTACCCCCTTTCTCTTGCTTTCATACACCTCTCCAGGGACCCATGTCCTGTGCTGTGTTCCTCCAGGTGCCCATATGCACCTTCCAGGCTGGTCCCAGGCAAGGGGTGGGTGTCTTTCATTCTTGCAGGTGCTTTGCATGCTGGGAATTGTAGTTCTGGAGTGGGAAAATTGGGCCTGCTTCTGACTGTGGGTCTGGCAGGCAGCCTGGTTGCCATGGCAGCAGCTGGGCAGAAGCCACCGAACCATTTCATCCCACAGCTCTGCTGGCTCTGAGAGCTCCCAGCAAGAAAGCTTGGGCTCCAGGGAGGAGGGAGAGAGGGGGGAGAAGAAGATGGTGAGGGAAGGAAGAGGAGGGAGGTAGAATCTTCTGGGCCTTCCCCAGAGGCCTAGGTAAGCTTACCCCTCTATAGGGCTTGTGGACTGAGTGGAGAGAAGTCTCTAGCTCAGGTTCACAGCAGGAATCTCTAAGCTGTGAGATGTTGGGGCTGTTCATGTCAGTCAGACCCTGTAGGTTCAGCTCTGTGAAGGCAGAAGTCTGCAGCAGACCAGGGAAGGAGGAAGCTGCCCTCCTCCCCAGGGGAACTCAAAGCCTGTGTGGCAAGAAAGTGCAAACAACATTACTTAGCAAACTCTGTCCATTTTCCCTTTGAAGTGTCCCCAGAACCCCTTCCCTACTCCCTGCCCTTTGGCCACAGTCCTACTTCATTCTTTCTCCCCAGAGAAGCCTTTCTAAAACACAAATCTGGCCCTGCCACACTCCCACACCCCTGCTTAAAACTCTTCAATGGCTCCCCTTTGCCCACTACTGGACCAAGTTCAAGTGCTCTAGTACGGCCATTCATGGTCTGATTCTGGCCTGAGGCTCACTGTCCAGTGATCCTCCTGCCTCCATCTGCTGCACTACACCAAGGTTTTCTCCTTCACTTTGTCTTTACATGGTCCTCTCTGCATGAGGAGTATTTTCCTCCGTCTCCTACCTCAGAGCCCAGCTGAAAACCCTCTACTCAGTATAGTCTTCCAAACTCCTCCACCAGGGGAAGGATGAATGGCCTGCTGCTCAGAGCTCCCAGAGCACTTTGTACCTCCTTCTAAAGCACTTAGCACACGTGTTGTGATTATTGTCTCAGTAGCTGCCTCTCCCCTTCTCTCTCCTCTGCATTTGAGCCATCCCAGGGTCCCCAGAGCCCAGCACAGCATCTGGCACAAGGTAGGCACTCGATAAATGGTGAATGGGATTGAATTCAGCAAAGGAAGGCTATTTGGGCCTTCGCCATGCTCCCACCCTCCATCCATGGCCTCCACTGCCTGCCATTCATGGACCTGTCCCATCCCTGTGCCTCCCTTGGGGCCCTGAGCACTTGAGCACTGAGTACTAAGCAATGTACTGCAGCTGACTAGTAGACCTTGTTGAGAGACTGGTGTGTTCTATTCTGGGCAAGAGTGGCACAGACACCTTCAATGGAGGCTGCAAGCCTCTTCATGCCACTGAGAGTTTGCATCAAGTCACACCCAGGTTTCCAGAGAGGAGGTGCTTATGTCTTCAATGGAGCTATGATTTATGAACCCGGCTCTAGGAGCTGAAAAAAACCAATTAGGCTTCTAGGCATCTCTACCTGGAGACAGAATAATTCCAGGGAAGTCCTTCTAGGCAGTGACTCTGTCTGCCTGGGCCTCATTCCTAAGCCTTGCCTATCTAGTCTTCCACACTGCACCTGTGGCCTGTTCCCTGCTCAATCACTCCAAGTTTCCTGGACCTGCTCTCAGGCTATAAGATCCTAATTCTATCACTTAGCATCCATGAGGCCTTTTCCAGGTTGGTATCCTTTCTAAATCTCATTTCCTCATCATAATAAAAGGATTTTTAAAAAATCTTTGCCTACCTAGATCATTCATTCATTTACAAATGCATTCATTTGTTCATTTATATATTCCCTTCCTAAAAAGATTTATTAGGTGCCTACTGGGGTGGGATGCTGGATAAATCACAAAGGGGAAGTAATTCTTACCCTCAGGAAGCTTCCAGTCTGCAGAGAAGACCACCCTCAAGTGTTTTGAGCAGGAAGCACAGACTATGAAGTGCAGTGCCTTGGCCTGAGCTGGAATACCAATAATTTTTTGCTCAATGAATATTGCCTGTGCACCTGATATGACAGGTGTGGAAGATGAGAGGAATGAGTTGGTGTTTCCCTGACAGACACAGTGGCAGAGGACTCTGAATAGTCATTGTATTCCACAAATGTGAGTGGGTCTGTAGAAAGGAAGTTGTGAAAAGCTGAAATAGGAGTCCAGGCTCTCCAGGGCCTTAGGGAAGATTCCCTAAGATGGGGAGATGGTTCCTCTGCACCCTGTAGAGAACATGAATGGGTAACATGGCTGGGGCAGGGAAACAGCCTTCCCTGGTTAGGGGTGGGGCTGATAGAGCAAGAGCCCTGACTGGGAGAGGGAGCACACCAGCCACAGGCCTGGAAGAGATGGGTGTTCCTAGAGCTCTCAGAGAATGTGCTGCTGCCTCAGAATCTTGGTAGTGCAGGCATCACTCCTGCAAGGGGTTGGGGAGAGCAGAGGCCTGGTGTGGTTTTCTCAAGCTGTCCTCTGATTACAACTTCTTATGCTGGGCCCATAGGCCTGAGTGAGCTCCTCAGGCCCTGCCACTTCCATGGCTAATGCTAAGTGGGGTCATGACTCAAGGGAATTGGGGCTCCAGGGTTGGGGGAAGATAAGACAGGGTAGGAAGCAGGGACTAGGGTTTGAGGGAAGATAGGAAACGCCAGAGCCTTCCTGGAGATTGAGAGCCTTCCTGTTTCTACAGAGAAGAATCACCATCTTGTTCAGTGAGTTCTGGGTCTCAGTTACCCTAGTTATAAAATCTGCTAATATTTGAACTAGGAAAATTCCCAGGGCTCTTTGGCTTCTCTTTTTTCTGCAGCTGGAATAGGGTTAGTACAAGGAAGCTGCAGAGAAATGCTGCCTCCTTCCTCTGCCAGGGGACTCAAATCAGCATTTGTTGACATTTCTCAAGACACCCTTAGTGCTGGTGACATTTCAGAGACCTGCTCTCTGACAGGGCTGGAAGATGTAACCCTGACCCCGCAGCCTTTGCTCTAGGCCCAGACCTGCTGGGAACAAGCCTTACCTTCTAATCATCAGCAAAGCACCACTCTGGGACTAATGCTGAACTGGCCCAGGTGCTTTGGAACCATCTTAAAAACACTGGGACAAGACTGAGGCAGGCCCAGGCCTATCCCTGCATCTGCCACTGTGAGATGGAACCCACAATCCTTGTCTCCTTCTCAGGGGAGCTATGGGAGTCTACACAATGGTCAGAAATTGAAGTGTTATGTCAACTGTATGTTGTTGTTTGTGTGAGAGCTCAGATGGTGGCATTAGACCCAGGGAGAGAGTAGAGTGTAGAGGATCAGCAGGGGCACAGGCCAGAAGAAACAAGCCTCAAGATTCTGGCAATTTTCACACATTGGGAAGAGTCATTTGATGGGTAGAGACAAGCACAGGGAACTAAGGGGATTCTTTGATGCTCTTATTGATGTTAACAGATGGCAAGAGAATTGTGGACCACATCAGAACCAGCTCAGTTCATGGTCAGACCACCCTGAACATGCCTGGTCTCAGAAGCTAAGCTGGGTTGGGCCCAGTTAATGTGTTGTTAGGAAAACCAGCCCATATCAGGAGGAAGCCCCAAGCCTCACTCATTAGCTTTACTCTTCCATCTCAGGCCTGCTTGAGAGGTCAGGTCAGCGTGATGATTGTGTCTAGATTTTGGAATCAGTACAACTAATCCTGGCTCCACTGCTCATTAGCTCCTCAGTAGCTGTGTGGCTTAAGGCAAGCATTTCACCTCTCTGAGCATCATTTTCCTCATCTCTAAAGGGGGCAGCAATGCTGCATACCTTACTGGCTTATGGAAAGAATTAGAGAAGCTAATGTTTACGGAGTACTTAGCACAGACTGCCACATAGCAGGTGCCAAGCTGCTTTGCTGGCAGCTATCGTCAGTGGCATCATCTCAACCGGGAGGTAGGTCAGACCTCACCAAGAACCTTTCTCGCCTCAGATGGGCTTCATCCATAAAAAGAGGAGATCCTCTTCTCCACAGGTGCTTATGCATTTAACCTGTGCCAGGCACCTAGTGTGTACCCACTCAGGATGGAGGAAAAGAAGAAAACTAGATTTCTGCTCAGATTCCTACTTCGCTAGTTATGTGAGACCAAATGATGTTTTCTATCTGAGTCTCAGTCTTCTCTTCTTTGAGAGATAAGATGAGGGGGTGGAGAGATGATTCAGTGTTTAAGGGCCCTTGCTGCTCTTCCAGAGGACCTGGGTTCAGTTCCCAACACCCAGGTATGACTGCTCACAACCACTTGTGACTACAGCTCCAGGGAATCTGACACCCTCTTCTAGCCTCTGTGGGCACCCATACACATGTGCACATATATACATGTACATAAATAAAAAATAAAATGAATTATAAATAAATAAGAAAGTAATCAGGCAAGGATTATGGATTTATGTTAATAGTCATTAGGTGAATAGCTTATATGGAAAATGAGGGTGTGTTTGGTGCCAACGTAACCCACAAACATTATTTCCTAGGAGGTGAAAATAAAATCATAACCATCACAGTATCTACCTGAGCATTTCTAATGGTGGATGAATTAAGTACCATGTGTCTTCTGCTGTGATGCAAAAAATGAAGTATTGGCACCACCTCACATGTTTTCCAGCAAGAATGGTTTACCTTGAATTTCTCTAGCCTTTAGATCAAACTTCTAGTTCATAGGAAGTGCTGGAATAGTGTCATAAGCTGAATAATAGCACAAGGAAATAACTAGATAGATGGGAGAGAGGATGGCGCACAGGGAAACTGATCTGGATATGCCTTAACCAACAGTCAAAAACAGAATGCACCATGCCAAGCAATGTACTACACAGAATGATCAGGTGCTGCCCCTGAATTAGATTGTGGAAAACCAACTAGAAAGGATTGGTGTGGGGAGTCAGTTGGGAAAATTTATACATGGACTATATATTTTTAAAAAACTTACTGGAAGATTTTTGGCTACACATATAACATGATCACATTTTAATAAAGATACTTATATGTAAGAAAGAGGAATATCTGGGTGTGGTAGTGCATACCTATTGTCCCAGCACTTAGAAGGCAGAGGCAGAAAGACTGTCACAAGTTTGAGGCCAGCCTAGTCTACAGAGTGGGTTCCAGGCTAACTGGGGCTGCATAGCAAGACTTTGATCTCAAAAAGCTAAAAAGAGAGGGAAGAGAGGGAAATATGGTATTAAAGATGGTAGGAATATGGTTTATTTTCCCATTTTTGCATTCTGTATCATACAATTTCCAGAATACACATGTGTTGCTTCTATAATAAAATATTATCAAACAAAATGAAAGCAATAACAGTGTGTGCCTCTGGTGCTGTTGTGCTGTAGTGAGGTAATGCTGAGGAGCACAGGATCTGGCACAGTGTATGCTGGACAGTTAGGTCCAGCTAAGATATTTGTGCTGTTCCACCCCCAGCCACTATTACTGAGTTGGCTTATTGTGGATGCTCACCCTGTCCCCAGGTCCTGGCACATAGCAGGCCTCTGCTGATGCTTGCTGAACAAATAGTTTCCTTTGCTTCAGCTATTGTTGGACATCAAAGGAAGCACAGTGGGAACCGTGGCTTCTTTTTATAGGGGTAAAAGTCCCCAGAGCCACCTCCCCATACATAAGTCCCCAAGATGAGGTGACCCCACCCCAACCAGGTCCTTACAACAAGCAGGAGGCAATTCTGCCCGTGAAACAGAGAGAGGCTCAGTATTCTGACTGAGGAAACATTGGCCTCCAAAGCCCTCACTTCCTTGTCTACCCTAAAATTCTGGGCCTAGATAGAAGTCAGAGATTGGATCTGAAGCTATTCTACAGATGCAGACTGAGATTAAGGCTAGCTGTACCGTAGGAGTTGGTTCTTGGTCTGATCTGAGGCTAGCTTCCCAGTTAAAGCCTCAGAATCAGGGACGAGGCTGCACTAGTGTTTAGTTTAGGGCTAAGGCAACCCTAAATTGAAAGCTGCGCTTTAGACACTCAGCTCAGGTCCCAAGCTTGCTCTGGACTGAACGCTAAACTGAGGCCCACCGTGATCGTAGTTGGGGCCAAAATTGCCCCTGCCCTGAGGATAGGGGCTGAGCTATTGCTACGCAGAGAAGCTAAGGAGGGGGAGGTAGGCGAGTCAGCTGCACAGAGGGGCACTGGCAGTCGTCGGCCGCTGAGAGGCCCCGCGCTGTGGCTGAACCTGGCAGGGTGAGGAGGAGAGCAGCGCATGCCGGCGCCAGGAGAGGAACGCCGGCGTCGCGGGCGCTCGGGCACCTGCAGAGGCGCAGAGCGAGGACCGGTTTTGGAGGCAGCTGAGGAGCACTTGCTGTCTAGAGGTCCCGACACTGGAGAGGAGCCCCGCCAGGCCTTTGTGGTTTGCGCCCCATTACCCCAATTCTGCCCACTAGGAGCCCGCTGGGCTCTTCGCTCATTAGGCTGACATCTCCTTAATAAAAAATACATGAATAAATAAATAATAACAGTCATAACCGAGCGGGAAACCGCTTTCCACTCTTCTGTTTTGTTTCCTCCACTCCTTCCTTCCAACAGCGGTCCCTAAGGCTCCCGGCTGGGTGGTCTGTAAATTGTCCTCCCCTCCCCGCAGTGTGGCAGGCATTCCTGACTCAGAAGGCAACTACCGCTGGGGCAATTGGACTGGCTCTGCTCTTGGAGGGCATCTAGTCCAGGGGAGGGGCTCCTCTGACCTTCGACAACAGCTTAACCTTTAGGAACAAGGCTCTGGGTGGTCACCAAAACACAGGAATGCTAGGTCAGGGAGAGGCTGGAAACTTCGAGAGAAGGAACGGGAACACCTAGAAGATGGGAGGACAAACTGGAGCTGACATTTGCATAGGGTGCAGAAGGCTGGGAGGGAAGATTATCTTTCTTAGATGGAACAACAAAATCTCGTATTTTTTTTTCTCCCTCTTAGCAGTTTCACATTGTTCCCTTTCTCTTTGTCCCTCTGTGTCTCACATTTTCTATCTCTGTTTTTGTGTCCCCTGGTGCCTTCCCTTCAACAACCAGCTCCTTCCTGATCTGGGTCTCTGACTCCCAAGGTTTTAGTAGATACTGTTCTGCTGCGAGCCTACGGTTCAGGACCATGGAGAGCACCCTGACGCTGGAGCGGGGCCCTGCTGGCCTGGGTGGTTTGCGCCCCATTACCCCAATTCTGCCCACTAGGAGCCCGCCGGGCTCTTTGCTCATTAGGCTGACATCTCCTTAGAGAGGAAGGCAACATGTTGGGTGGACGCAGAGCAGAGATGGTGGGCAAAGGGAAGGATGTGGATGAAGGCCATTCCAGCCTGGCCCTACCTGCTGGGGTTTTTCTAAACTGGCATTCAGAATCTTTGCTGCTTTGGACCAAAGGTCTTTGGTTCCAAACACCCCCTACCTCCATGGTCCCCCTGCATCACCACCTCTTCAGAGAAGTGGGAATGGAAGAGTTGCCTGTCGTGAGGGTATGTGGTTCTGGAGTGCTAGGAAGCTAAACATACCAGCAGAACACTGTGACCTCTTGAATGGATGTTAGGGAGGTTGTGGAGGGCATGTTGCACATCCAACTCCTCGGCTATTGTGCATGCTCAAGGGTACAGAAATCAGGAGATAGGGACCATGGTCCCCTTAGGCCTGTTCTTTCTGGCAGTTTCAGGCTGGAAGTGGTGGTCAGCCAGGGCTTTCCCTCATCCTAGCTCAGAACTAATGGGACCCAAGAGTTTTCTCTTCCCTCCAGCAGCTCCCTCTGGACAAAACTGGGAGCCAGATTTCAGGAGCAGTCCAGATGTTCAGGGAAAATACAGGAAAATGGAACAGATGGGGTCTGGGCTTCCTGAGGGGGCAGGGGAGGAGGGCAGCAGCTGGAGGGTGTGCTGGGACATGTGTTAGAACTAAGGTTGGCTCAGTGTGTGCCAGGGCATGCCCACAGCATGGGACTAGAATGTGGGTCTTGGTTAGAGATCAGGTAGAGTCAGGTAGCCCTGGAATTTTCCTTGTTCCAGCCACCAAGACCTGTACTGAGCTTCCTCCAGTTGTGTGCCAGGGCCTGAAAGGTGGAACCTGTGTCAGAAGTGTGACAGAATACAAAAATGAGCCAGACAGAATCTGCTCCTGCCTCTGCTGTAGGGGAGCTTAGTCTGTCTATGCATCATGCAGGCCTTTTTGATTTGGACCCCGGGAACACTCCCTTGCATTCAGAGGCCAGAGTAACCACTCCCTCTGGTCTGGGGGAGGAAAGTTTTGCCCAGAAGCCTGAGATGGCCCAAGCAGTCTCCTCACTTTCTACCCCAGGAAATCACAGCTCATCTTCCCACTTAAGGCTTTGATCCTTGATCAGATCATCCCTGTTGCAGTTTCTGTGGTTCTTGGGAGATTGTGGAACAAGAAAAAGGTGTACGAACCCTTATGGGAAGACCTTAGAACTCATATCATCCCTGCCTCCTGTGTGGACTTGGGGTCTAGAGGCTTTTTCTCCCCACCACCACTTTTCTGCACCCAGCTATGGTCAGCTTCCTGTGGCCACACCAGCATGAATGAACACCTGGCTGGTGGGCAGACCAAGGTACAGAGGAGAAAAATCATACATTCTTCTGCTCCAGGGCAGGATCTGAAGCTGTCTGTCTAGCTCCCCTTCTGCAAGGCTTGTAGGCAATATGGCAACCAACAAGCCATGTGATCCTGGGTAAGGGAGTATCTCCTCTCTCCATTCCCCCACCTATTGAGTGAGAAGATCTAAATAGGGTGATCTCCAAGGCCTCTTCCTGTTCTACTCTGTTCTGGGAAATGGGGCAGTGGGGGTCAGCTGTGTTGATGGTACCCTAACTGAGGACAAGGCAGTGACCAATCTTCCACACTTCCAGGCTTCCAGGCCTCCCAGGAAATCAGGATGTTTGGCAGGGGTGGGTCTTCCACAGGCTATCAAGGTGGAGTTGTAGTAACATCCTAGAAAGGCCATTTCCTGGACCCAAGCTCTGCTTGCTGGGGAGGGAGAACAGGGGAGGTTTGGGGTGGAGAGTGCAGTTAGGCCATCAGGCCAGTACCAGACAGCAGAGCCAGGCAGGCAGAACAGAATGAATCTCAAAGCTCTAGGGCTTTACAAATGGATTTTGCTAAAATGGAAATTTCCACCCATCCCTGAAATGGAGCCTAGCAGGATGGCCAGATCTGGTGGGGGCTATATCAAGTGGGGACATAAGAAAGGAAACCCTCAAGCCTATCCATCTCTCCCCAGCACTCCTCTCCTTCTCCCCTTCCTCACCCAGGTCTCAGGATCCTCAGAGACCCGAACTGTCCTCACACCTTTTTGAATCCTTCTCACTTTCCCCCAACCACTGTGTGCCTCTCACACTCCTCACTCTTCACCTTCCTCCTCCTATTCATCCTCAGATTGCCTTCCACCCCCAGCACCCCTCACACCTCTCCCCCACATACACCTGACCTGACCAGCCTCCCACTTCTGCCTTATCTTCACCCTGCCTTTCACCCCTCATCTTCTCAACCCCCATATATACTCTCACGCTCCAGCTCACCCCTCAAGCTCACATCTTTCCTTCCCACCTCACCCCAACATCATTCATGCTGCACCCCACTTTTTGGAATCCTCTGCTGCTCCCAGCACTCTCTCACCCTCCATTTCACTCCTCCTGCCCCCTTCCTAGGACACAGTCCTTCCACCTTGACCCCGTCTCTCCCCCACATGCTTATAACAATTTATTAATAATCTTTGAGTATTGCTTTTTTTGATACAGAGTCTTTCTTGGCTCTGTAGCCCAGGCTATCCTCCGACGTGGGATCTTCCTACCTCAGCTTCCTTGAGTGCTAGGATTACAAAGGTGTGCCACCACACCTGGCTCCCACCATCTTTGGGGCAAAAAGCTCCTGGGAAGGACCTGGGATCTAGTATCGGACTCCTAACTCAGTCCCTGACTGCTGGCAAACTAGGAAATTGTCTGATGCTTCTGAGAGATGGTTTCTTCACCTGTACAGTAGAGCTGTCAACTGTTCCTGTGGTAGAGGCTGCTGTGCAGACTGACTGGTAGAACACTGTGGACTTGCTGTTTTCTAATTAATCTTTTGTAGGAGGGGAAGGGTGAAACTGACTGTGCAATCCCAGAAGGCCAGAATGACAGGAAAAGAGTGAACTAGTTCCTAGGAAATCTAGGTAGCACAGGCCTTAAAGAAGTGTTTACAGATCAAGCCAGGGGGTAGACCTGAGGTACTCCAGGGAATCAGCACACCCTTTCCTTCCCAAACCATTAACTGCCACAGCCTCTGGAGGGCAATGTGCTCCCTCCCATAGATACCATCAAAGGGCTCATCTAGGAGTTGGTGTTGCTACTGACTAGGCTAGGTAGAGTTCCTGCAGAGCATCACAGGCCCTTGTTGAGTGGGTGAGGAAAATGTCAATGGAAGGGGACAGTACAGAAGTCAACAGGGGTAGGGAGGAGAGACAGTTGCTATGGGTTCCTTTGGGGATTTCTTGTTCCAAGCACAGAGTTCAAGGCCTGGGTAAGGGTAGGAGACTGGTCTGGCCCCTCATGAAGTCCTGATATTAGATGTGTTGGGACTTCAGGGTGTCAGGAAACAGGCTAGGCAGGGGTGGGAGGGTGCAGGAGGCAGAGGAGCAGGGAGAAGGCAGAAGGACTAAGCCTATGAGCTAAATAAATAGGGCAAAAGAAACTTCACTAAACCTGGGAGTGTGGGGAATTCATGGGGTGCCTGATAGGCAATGGAGGGGGATGGGGTTCTGCCTTTTTCCTCTTCAGCATGTTGGTTTATTCCTCACTGGGAATTAGATAGCAGCTCTGAGAAGCCCCAGGCTTCCTCCCATTTCCAGTCCCAAGTGCTAGGTACCAATCTCAGAGTTTGGCCTAAGTTGGGCCAATGGATGGAAGATCTAGTTCTTAGGGGGAAGAAATGGACATGAGTGAAGGGTGATACACAGGGTCAATCAAAGAATATTCACTTAGAGAAATGACCTTGGATTTGGGGCCTGGGAAGGAAGGGAAGTGCGGGGAAGGGAATAGATAAGGAACACCAGAATGGGTCAGGAACGGGAAGTACAGGAAGAGGTGGCAAGGCTGAAGGTGTTTGAGTCAAGGAGTATGGGTGGGTGAGTGGACCAGGGAGGTCCATAGGCTGAGCATTCTCAGGGCTTGTAGGCTTGCTCTCCAGAAACTGGGTCTGTGCTTCTGAACACCCAGAGCTGGGGGAGGTGTGGAGGAAGCACCACAAGATTCAATTTCCTTTCAAGTCTAAAGCTTAGATTCCTCCAAGCCTGGCATGTGGGCGTATGCACACACTCCCCAGAGCATTGTGGGATGTTGGTTGTCAATGGAAAGCCTGAAGGCTCAACCTGAGTTCCTTCAGGTCATTTGCCTTTCTACAAGCTAGAAAAAAGAAGAGCCTGCAATCTTGGAAGTATTTGTATATGAGGGTGTACATCTGACCAGGCCCAGCCTGCAGCCCCTCAGACCAGAGAGGGAATACCCCAGTCAGAATTCTGGTGCTGCCACATTCTAACCTATGTGCCCTTGGCACATAGCTAACTGCCCTGGCTTTCTCTATTTATTTATTTATTTATTTATTTATTTATTATTTTTGGTCTTTTTGAGACAGGGTCTCCCTGTAGCCCCAGCTGGAACTTACTATGTAGACCAGGCTGGCCTTGAACTCACAGAGATCTGCCTGCCTCTGCCCTCACAGTGCTGGGATTAAAGACGTGCACCACCATGCCTGGCTGGCTTTCTTATTTTAAAAAATATTTTATTTATTATTTTTATTTTATGTGTATGAGTGTTATGCCTGTATGTATGCAAGTGCACCCGTGTCATGCAATGCCATGGAGGTCAGAATGGGATGTTGGATCCCTAGAACTGGGATTACTGACAGTTGTTAGCCTCCATGAAGGTGCTAGGAACCAAAACCAGGTCCTCTGCAAGGGTCCTCACTTTTAAAAGGAGGATAATAATAGTAATAACAACTGCATTTGTGAAGCATGGTGCTAAGCACTTTACTCTTTCGAGGTGCTAAAGATCAAACCCAGAGCCTTGGGCATGCTAGGCAAGCAAACACATTAAGCTACATCTCTGCCCTTGGTTTTTGAGACAGGGTCTTACTATGTAGCTTCAGGTTAGCTTGGAAACTGAGATCCTCCTGCCTCAGCTTTCTGAGTGATGAGATTACAGATGTGGATCACTGCAGGTATGTTTAGCACCCAATGCTTTATTTCTTGATGTCTTCACACAACCTTATAAGGTAGGTATTGTTAGTCTCCTCATTTTACGGATGAGGAAACAGGAGCTCAGGGAGGGTAATTTTTTTTTTTTTTTCATGTGACCACCTGACAAGTGAGAAGGCCAGAACTTTGGTCTCAGAGCCTTGCCCTCAGTAGTGTGTGGCATTCATATCTCAGAGTCACTGTGAGGGGTAAATGAGATCATGCACATATAGAAGTATTTAGTTAGTTCCTGGCACACAGCAAGGGCTCAGGAGCTAATGTTGTTTGTTATTACTTATTCATCTGCACAGGTGCTCCGGGCTTTCATTTTATGACTGGGCAGGTAGCAGGGGCTTGGAAAGGGATGGAAAAACTGGTTGTGGGTGGGGTGGGGATGAGAAGATAGTTGTAGGGAGGCTGTAGGAGCAGGGGGCTGAGGGCCGAAAACACAGGTAGGAGGGTGAGTGGGAGAGGCAAACAGTGTAGAGGAAACGGAAGTGAATGACTATGTATTTACTTAAAGATTTTGCTCTGATGATCGTCTCATTGGCCAGACATCTGGTTTTCCCCAGCATCTGAAGGGAACGGAAGTCAGACAGCATTACTTCAGCAGCTCTGATGCCGTCTATCTCAGGCCTGCTCATACTGGCTTGCTGGCTTGAGGGCTCAGGGTGCTTCACTACAAACTGGGGAACCACAGCTACAGGTTTGGCCCTGGAACTCCCTGGGAGGGAGTTGCAGTCCCTTTGGCGTTGGTCACTCCTTTTTCCCAGCTCACAATCCACCTCCCTGTCCTGATTTGTCCTTCTGATTATGGGAGTGGGAGGTTTCAAGCTGCCGAGAGGGGCACTGAGTGGATCCTTATGGCTCTCCCCTCCCTAGACGCCCAGAGAAGAGACCCCAGGAGAGTGGACACCAGGCAGCTATCTTGGCCTAGGGCCACTGAAGCTTCACTGGGTACTAAGATTGGAAGAGTGTTTACCAAGTGTGAGTCATGATGGGTAGGTAGGAGGGAGGTCAGGTTGGGGAAGGTAGCTCCTGGGAAAGTTCTAAAAGCTGCTGGGTATCAGGTGAGATCCTTGCAGGGAGATTGGCCACAAGGATTGTTCATTACCTCCTTCCTTCTGAGGTTGTCCTGGAGAATAAAGTGTTTCCGTGAAGCTCAGTGGGGCTGGCTAAATTGGGGCCAGATAGTTCCTGCTTGGCTGATAAAGAGGCTGAGGGCTGCAGCCCGAGCCTCTTCCTGCTAAGTCTCCACACACCCTCTCTCT
Source organism: Nannospalax galili (assembly GCF_000622305.1). Taxonomy (NCBI): domain Eukaryota; kingdom Metazoa; phylum Chordata; class Mammalia; order Rodentia; family Spalacidae; genus Nannospalax; species Nannospalax galili. The sequence continues at coordinate 1,563,772 of NW_008340429.1, forward strand.
CTTCCAAATAAATATTGAATAAATACTGAAAGAATGCTCATCTGTCCAATAGCAAATTGCTCATCTGTCCCTTGCTCTAAGCTTTGAGTCCTTCCTGTTGCAAAAGTACCACAGTGATGGCTTTCATGGCCCCTTCTTGTCTTGGGTCATAACTTGATGATGTATTCAGTTCATTCATGATTCTTCCATTCACTTTAAAAAAATAATTTATTGAAAATTTCATACATGCATGTAAGGTGTTTTGATCCAATCCATGCCCACTCCCTCCCCTATCTCCCCATCACTTTTTTCTGGTAACTTCATGTACTCTTCATGTACTTCTTCTTTTATTATTTTTATGGGGCTTTTGGGAACTCTAACATCCCCCCCCCCTGAAGAGGTAACCCTAAAATCTTTTAAGGATTAGATAAAAGCTTCCAAATACTTTTGATGCTTTTGGCCTTTGGAACAGAGTATGTTGCTCAGAGGCCCAAGGACATTGTGTGTTTTAGCCAAGAAACTGGCTACTTTTCTTTGGGGTCTTTTTTCCCTAACTGCCTAGCCAATTCCTACCTCCTATTCTTATCACACCATCCTCTGAAGAGGTTACCCAACTTGCAGATAGGGAATCAGATGCAGACTGCTCTTTGGAGTACCCCTTCAGTGGGTCTATCTAAAAGGCTTCCAAATTGCATAATTCATCACCATGTGGAGGCAGGATCCAGCACTCTCAGGCGGTCCCTATGTTCTCAACCCCTATGCCAGAAGGAAGCCAGAGCCTGGCACTCTCTGGTAGTCTGCTGAGATCACAGCCGCTACACCAGTAGAGGTCCTGCCATTCACTTTTTTAACACACATTTCCAGGTACCTACCCTTTGCTGGGCCTTGTCTCAGGGACAACAGCAAACTACTTCCTTTCCCCCTTCCCACCACCCTAGGTGCCACCAAACCTGTAGCTTCTTAGAGCATGTGCCAAGCCTGTATTGTGTAGGTGTGGGGCAGAAGTGGCCTACGGCTTGGTCTCATTCCCAGGGAAGAAATCATCGCCCTTGGTACCACAGTAGAGGTATAGCTTGGGGCCTGTCTGCAGTCCAGCCCAGCTTCCCTGTTTTTCCCAGCTTCATCTCCCCAGCTTTCCAACCCCTCCGGATGGCATGTGCTCTAACAAATTCCTGCTGGTCTTTGCTGCGTGTGTTCCTGTGAGTGAGTGTGTTCAGTATTTGTTTGAGTGTGTGTGAGTGACTATATATATTCATGTGAATATGAGTATTCATGTGAGTGTGTGCTTATGTGTGTTCACATGCATATGTTCACATAAGTATATATGTTCATCTATGTGTGTTCAGGCATGTATTTATGTGTGAGCATTTGTTCATGTATATGTGTGTTTATTTTTGTGAGTGTATGTTCATGTGAGCATATGTTCATGTGAGTATGTGTTCATGCGAATGTGTGTTCATGTGTGTTCCTCTGTATGTGTGTTCCTGTGAGTGTGAGTGTTCTGTGAATGTATGCATATGTGTTCCTGTGTATGTATTCTTGTAAGCGTGTGTGTGTGTGTATTCCTGTGTGTGTTCCTATGAGTGTGTGTTTGTGTGTTCCTGTAAGTGCATGTGTCCTATGTGTAAGTGCGTGAGTGTGCCCTATGTGTGAGTGTTCCTGTGAGTGTATGTGTATATCCTGTGTGTGAATATTCCTGTGAGTGTGTGTATTTCAATCAGAGACTATCCAGAGGCTGATTCTCCCTTAGTAGAGATCCAGCTGGACAGCTGGAGGGCAGCAGATAATCCCAGATTCAAACCCCACCCTAACTGTAGACCTTACTGGGCATTTCTGGTGAGTGAGGCCTCCCACGGCAACTGAGCACCCAAATTAGGCTGGCAGTGGTTTCTCTTTGTTCCTGAGAGAAGGCCAAGCTGTCAGAGGGAGTGATACTAACAAGGCCCCCTTGGAGTGCATGGCCTCACTACCAGGCAGAGCCCTTAGGATACCCTCCCTTCCTGGGCCTATTCCAATTGGCCTTATCTCCACAGGCTCTGCCTGGCTTGAGCAAATTACCCCTGAGATCAGATCTTTGCTGTGTTCTGTGACCCCGTCCCTACTTTTTCCCCAACAGAGACCCATTTGAATGTTCTCTGAGGCACTGGATTCTAAGCAACAGCTGCACCAGAAGAGGGAGGCTGTGAGCGGCAGGGGCATGTGTGGGGGAAACTGGGGGCTGGGTACCACGTGCCCAGAAAGGGGGGCCTGTGTCTGTACAGGCGTCCCCCTCATACTGTCTGACAAAACGAGCTGCGTCCTTGCCATCTCTATTTTTAGTCAGAACTGGAAGGAAAGGAAGTTCGGGGGCCAAGCCACCAGCCCCAGCTCCCGCTGCCAGCACCCACTCCACGTGGTGCGGGGGCGCAGGAGGAGCCCCAAGTACCAGCGCCTCGGAGATGGCGGGTTGCTCCCTCCCACCTGCCAGCACAGATACAGGGCCTGATGGAGCCTGGTGTCAGGAGACACGCTCTGGGCTGCCTGTTGGGTAGAGACTGAGACTGTGCCTCCTTTCTGGACCCCAAGTCTCTGCAGGGGGCCGGTTTCCTGTCAGAGAAGAAGGGAGAAGAGGATCAAGAACCAGTTTGATCTCCCCCAAATAGGACTTTGGTAACTCTGAGGTGCTTCTTTTTGTGGGCTCTTTGAAAGGAGCCCCAGCTTCCTCCTGCAAGTTTAAACACCCTGACCTCTATTAGCTTTTGGGGCTGCCTCTTCCACAGTGGGAGACTTGAATGATTCTGCTCCACCCACCCCAGCATCAAAGCTGGGGGCAGAGAGGAGTACTTCAAGGTGTGTTAGTCGTATCGTGTCTTTGTCGTGTGTCGTGTGTTATGTCATCCCGTCGCCCAATCCCCTCCAATGCCCCCTTCCCCTCCTTGTCCCCTCATTCCCCACCCCCCTACTTAGGCAGAAGGACTTCCTGGCTGTTGTGCACAGCTGCCATCATCTTGACTTGTGTGTCTGAGAAAGGCAATCTAGGTGGTTAAAGCTTGTCTTTCAGTCTGCAGACAGATGTGGTCCAATCCTGACTCCTCTACCTACCAGCTGTGTGACACTGAGGAAGTGGCCAAACCCCTCTGAAATTCTGTTTTCCTATCTGTAAACATACAGTACCTGCCCCATATAGGGGGATTAAGTGAGATAATGTGAGAAAATACATGTAAGTACTCACCTGTTAGCTAATGAGATTTAAAAAGCAGATTCAGCACAATCCTGGGTCTGAACCTCATGGTGTGACTAATCTGAGGCCCACGTTGCATACCCAGAACTCTCAACAGATCCTCAAAGGACCTAGGACCACACAACATTAAAGAACTACTAAAGACTCTGACTCCAAAGTTGGGAGATCAGGGTGTTAGATCATGGTGGCTGCTCACTACTCAGGTAGCAAGCTTTCTCCTCAGTTTCCCCATCTGCTCCATGAGTGGTTAGACTGAGCTTTGTGGTTCCGATGGGACATCAACCCTGAGGCTCTGTGAGGTCTAACTTTATTTTTTAATTTATTGACAGGGTCTCACTATATAGCCAGGCTGGTATCTAACTCACAAAATCCTCCTGCCTCGGTCTCCCAAGTGCTGGGATTACTAGGTGTGCACCACCATACCCAGCTTTCTGTGAAGTCTTATGAGCTGTGATGGAGAGAACACACAACCTGGGCTGGGGACAGGCCTGAGGACAGTAGGAGAGGTCCCCTGCCTATTCCTTCCCAGGAGCAGGTCTGGTCCATCAGCCAACATGTCAGCCAGCCAGCCGACAGAAACTGAGCTGCATCCCTCCACCAACCAGGGAGGCTGTTGCCATGGCAACTTCATATTTATCCACTTTAGCTCCTAATTAAGGGGAAAAGCATATAACATATTGGATGTCAAGGAGGCTTTGTGAGCCTCAATTTAGCGGCCGTGCCTGGATGTCAAACTCAAGCGTGATTGCTGTTAATCACCTCCCAAATTACCAAGACAGGTCACAAAGGGAAAGGTCCTCCAGTGGTGGGGGCAGCAGGGCCCAAGGGAGCTGAGGTGGGGGGCAGGAATAAAGACTTATTCAGCCTCATGGCCTGGGAGACAGCTGTGCAAATGATGCTCCGATTATAAGATCTGTGGGGATTGTGGTCAGGTTTTCACCGAACCTGTGTCAGGGAGCTCCACCCCAGAGATTCACAAATGAAGACCCTTGGTCTGTAGAAAGGAACCTGCCAACTCATGAACCAAGAGGCAAGTAAGGACCATCTGCTAGCTTCTGGTATCGGAAGGATGGACAGATGACTGGGAATGGCAAGTGGAGGCCAACCTGTCATCTGGAGGGATGGATGACTATCACATAGCAGATGGGGCATTCTTATGGGGGTCTGCTTAGGATGGATGGATGGCTTGCTAGATTCACCAGTTTCACCATGGTCTCCAAAGGCAGTGCCATTTCAGGCTCTAGTTAGGTCAGCCCCTGCTCTGGTGTGCTGGTCTGTGCCATTGGGTGGTACCCCAAAGCCATACTTCTTGAGAGAAATTTTGGATGATCCCTGAGAATCTGGAAGTTGACAGAGCAATGTTAAGAGTTAGGGCCACTGACAGGAGAACATCGGCAGAGCAGGTAAGAGCTTGACTTAGAGTAGATTTCATCTTGTCTATTTAGTTTTGTGGCTTTGATCACATCACATAATCTCTCTGTTTCTGTGTCTTCATCTGTCAAGCAGAGATGATGGTAACACATATGTCATGGGTTCTGTGAGGCTCCATGAAGACAATGTCCACAAAGTACAACACATTGCCTGGCACATCGTTTTTGCCCTGAGTAACTGTAGGCAGTATTACCCAAAAAGGCATGTCTGGAATGGAGGAAGAGAGTATGGAGCTGAGGGCTTGTCTTGGAGACATAAAGGAGTATTCCTTTGTGCCCTTTTTAGACTGGGTTCTGAAAGAAAAAATGCAGAAGGGAGTGGAGAGAATGGACCATTGAGTCCTGCAGGACCTGCATGGGGTGTTTCTTAGCCCAAGAGAAATCATGAGAAGAAGGCCCTGGGCCTTGAAGTCCCAGTGTCACTTGAATGAGATCAATGTTATCCCAACCTGGGCATTCACTGAAGTACATCTGGGAAGATGGCTGTCTATAGAGTGCTTTTTGAGCAAACATGAGGACCTGAGTTCAGTCTGCTACATCTACATAAAAGCTCACACTTGTAATCCAAGAGACAGGAGGACCCCTGGGGCTTCCTTCCTAGCCAAGCTAGCCAAATGTTCAGTGAGAAGGCAGAAAGTAACTGAAGATCCGAGAATCAGCCAAGTCTGGGACTTACTGCTCAAAAACAGATCACTGAGAGTAAGAACTTAGAGCAGATATGAACAGGCCCTTCCCACACTTCTTTGCCTTTTACAGATAGTACCCAGGTTCTGCTTAAAGAATTGTCCCTGAAAAAAAAATCCACAGCAAAAACAAAAACATTTGAGAAATACCTTTGACGAGGATGATGATGATTATAACTAATTCACTGATTGCTTACTGTGAGCCGGGAACCAGTTAAGTGGGTCTCATGGATTACCTTTCAGCAGCTGCTGAAGTAGGTCAACCCATTTATACAGATGAAAGTAGAGGTTCAAAAAGGTATGTTAAAGGTCACATAGCTTGTTAATGATGGACCTGGGATTCAAACCTTGGTTATCTGAATCTGTGGCTGAACTAACCTCCTCTCTTTAAAGTTTAGGAAACAAGCCCAGAGAGCTGCAGTGACTTTCTCAAGGTCACAGAGCAAAGTGGTGGCAGAAGAATGACTAGAACCCAGGAGCCCTTCTTTTCTTCCTATCCTACACTTTTCAGATACGGTTTTCAAAAAAGTTAAGATTGTCCAAGGGGAAAAAGTTCTCAGCTCCATTCTTCCACTCTAGGCAGAGGCCTGGAAATAGCAGGTGGAGTGATGGGGGTGACAAGCAGGGAGAAGGAGCAGCTTGGGACAAGGTGACCACAGAGGCTGTGGCATCCTTTGCTGGCCTGGTAGGAGGAGTTGTGTGGCCTGGTTTCCACAGATGTGGGCTGCAGCCGCCTGCTGAATGGGAGGCTATTAAGGGAAAATGCTTTGCAAGGAGCTGAGCAGCTGGATGACCATCGGGCACTGAAAGGGGGCTTTGTCCCTCCAGCCTCTGGCAGACGCCTGCTTCCTGGGTCTGTGTCTGGGAGGCTTGTTGGTCATGAGGCCAGGGGGTCACCTAAGAAGGTTCTGTGCCCTCCATTGCCTTCCTGCCCCTTTCCCTGTGGCCTTGTGGTTATCACCAGCTCTGGGGGCTGCCCAGAGAGCACATGCTGAAGGCGTGAACACTTGGATATGTTACTGAAAATCCTGGTTACTCAGTTTTGTTGTTTGCGAAATGGAATTTAAAAGAGGCTCTTGTAATGTCACGAAGGCTGAGCATCAAAGGACCCATGGCTTCAGTGGCACTGGCTGTGGTGGATGCTGTCTGGGGCTGAAACATCTCCTGTGGTCTCTCTCCAACCCATGCTTCCCAGGAGAAAACTCTCAGGTCTCCGTGCTGTCCCTCCCCACAATAGCAAGGCAACAGCTCAAGATGGCCACTTTGTGAGAACTGAGGCTGTGTGGAGAAGGGCCCACATGCCTGCATCCCCCTTGACTCAGGACACTCTCAGTACCTAAATGTGCATGGCTATCTCACAAGCCTTTGCGGAGGCTAGATCCTCCACCTGTATACTCCTCCTTCCCTTTGCCAACCAGTTCCTCTCTATCCTTCCCATGTTACAGTGGACAAGCTGTCTCAAGGAAGCCACCCTTAGACACCAGACCCTCGGGACAAAGTACCAGCCTCTCTTCTCAAGGTGTGGAGTTCTGGGAGCTTAGGGACCTGTGGCCTGTTCACTTGGCTCTCAGCTCATTAAACAAGGCCTGACCTAGAGTAATCAATCTAGAAATAGTTTCCAGATGAAAGTATGAGTGAATGAATGGATGAAGGAATGATTGAATTTCCTGCCCAGGGTGGGGGTGGGGAAAGGAGAATGTCTAGACTGATGAAGAGAAAATAGAGGGGGCCTCAGGAGAGACTGTAAGCACACCAGCCTGGGGTCTCCTCCAAGTAAGGGATTCAAGCTTCCCTCTTCTCCCAGGACCTGTCTTGAAGTCAGCCTGGCAATGTTTATAGCTACATTATCACAATAGCTGGTGGCTGCTGAGGACCTTCTGCCTGTCTTCCACTACTTTAGCATTACACACACACACACACACACACACACACACACACTGCTCCCTCCTTCCCATACTGAGGATAGAGCTCAAGGCCTCAGGCATTCCAGGCAAGTGTTGCACCCCTGAGCTTCATTCCTAGACCCTTCACTGAATTCTTAAAAACAGCTCTATAAAATAGGAACCATAATTGCCTTCATTTTACAGAACAGAAAACTGAGGTTAAGAGACTTGAAGATTTCTTGTCCGAGGCCAAACAGACAGTGATGGTGGGGCTAGAGATGGGGTTAACATTCACACATGTGTGTTTGCAGGATAGAGCAGAAATCACAACTCCAACCTCCCAGGAAATGGAAGTTGCTGGAAGATGAAGCTGGACAAAGTTCAGCTGTTCAGTCAGCTTTTGGTGAGCAACCACAGCACACTGGGCTCAGCAGGAAATGCAGAGTTGGTGGCCAGCCCGGTCAGCTAGCTCCCCATCCGAGCAGACAGACAGACCTGATCCCAGGAAGAGGGGTGGTGATGACAGCAGACTGGCATGGGGGGGGGCAATTCATGCAGTGGCAGCAGGTGGTGTTCATCACCAGGTGGCTTGCGGGTGGAAAATGGTGAGCCCCAGGATGCGGAATGGTTAGTGGAAGGCTGTTTGAAGCTTTCCACTGGAGGCTTCATCATGTGGCACTGGCTGAGTTAAGCCCAGTGGTTCCTTGGCACTCCAGGCACCAACAGGGCCAACTTCTTTGCCATCTCCAGAGAGGAAGTTTTCCTGCTTCTCAGGGCTTGGCAGAGCACTCTAACTCCCTCATTCCCACCCCCAACCATGGAATGCCAAATGTTAGAGTGGCCTTCTCTCCTGACAAATGCCAACAGCATCCTTTTAGCAGAGACAGAGCCCCTGGGTCTAGCCTCCCTGAGACCCTGGTGGCTGAGTTTCCTGACTATCCACTGGACTGTAAGCAATGGCCCATTAGGCTTAGCCTCTGCCATGTGAAAATTACCCACTAAGAGGTGAGGAGCACAGTGGTGGGACAGCTGGGCCAAGTGCTAATTTCTTGCCATTGCTCAGGAGAAGCATGACCCCTCAGTTCTGTCCTGGCACCTGGGGACCTGTCACATGCCTCTTGCCCAAGTCCTGGTTGTATGGTGCTGGGAACAGCAGAAGGGGTCCAGATTTTTCCATGAAGATCTGGGAGCTTGAACACTCCTGTCAACAAGAAGCACTGCCCTTACAGGATGGCTCCATATGGCAGCCCTTGAACCTGCATCCAGCCTTGTCTGGGTACCATAGGACCAAGCCAGGTATTGGCTGCCATGCACAGTATGATAAGGGGCTAGACCAGCTGCAGTTACAAGGTTGAACTGAGGATGGAGAAAGGATGGGATCAGGTGAGAAATGAGGGCTAGGTTGGGGTCAGGGACACGGTTAGAAAGAGGTTAATATTAGATATATGTAGGAATGCTGGAGGTAGTTTGGTAGTAGAGCACATTTTTAGCATGCAGAAGACCGGATTCAATCACTAGATGACAAAAACTTTACACACGTGCACACACATATAGATGCACATATATTGGCATTGGGATTAGAAATAGTGTTAGGATTATAATTGCCATTGACTGTAAGATTTGAGGTGGACCTCAGCTTGGTTTTGGTATCAGGGGTGGGATTAGGGATTAGGGTTGAAATTATAGTTAAACAAAGGTTGGATCTAGAGTTAAAGATGAAGAGAAGCTCAATGTAGTTGTAGCTGAATCATTAGCTTTTGTTGGTATAAAGGCTGGAGTCTGACAGGTTAGGTTTGGTTCAGAATGGGACCTGGGAGTAACTGAGAAATGGCGGAAACTCAGTTTCTCTTCATCTATCCAGGTGTGCACTTTCTCAGCAGGTAGAAAAGCCAAAGCAAGACTACTGGGGCACTTTCAAGAGCTGACTGATACTTCCCCTATCATCATAACTTTCCTCCCCCTCCTGTCCCTACCCACATCACCCTCAAATTCCATCTCCTGGTCTTGTGTAAAGTCTGGGTTCAAAGGTCGTCTCCTTACTGCCCACAGCAGATGGGACTGTCTAGGGGTCTAGGCTGTGCCTTTTCCAGCCAGCTGCATTATGCAGAATCCTCCAGGGAGGAGTGAAGCAGAAACCAGGGCATTCTGGGTAGGGTTCATCAGCTGGGCCTCATCTTAGGGGTGAGTGGGCACACGGGGGCACAGTGTCCCCCCTTCCTGGCCCCTGTCAGGGCCCTGACCTCTCTCCTTCATTCTGCAGGGGTTTCAGCCTCAGCATGCCCCTTCTGGCTTCTCAGGGTGACAACCTGACATCCTGCAGCACTCAGCGCTGGGGTCAGGCTTTTAAAGTTGTCATCAGAAAGACTGTGGCCCCTCTCCCCCTCCACTCTCCCACCCAAGGGTCCCTTCATGCAGAAGCACACATCAGGGCATGAAGCAGAGGACGACTATGGCACTGTGATGCCTTTTAAATGCAGGCAATTAGTAACTGAATAAAACACAGGACAAGCATCTCTGCCTTCTAGCAAGGACTTGCTGAAGGCTGCCAGGGTTAGGGACCTGGGAACTGATGGGGGAACAGGAGATGGTGGTCTCCGCTACTTGGGAAGGAGGGATAGGCCTACAGAGAATAGACATTTAAAGATTCTTATGAACTTCTCAGTCTTGTTAGAGTTGGGGGATGTCTTCGTCTGCCTGACTGCTATAACAAATTGTTACAAACTGGGTGTTTCTAAAATAAACTTATTTCTCAAACTTTACGATCAAGGTACTGATAGATTTGATGCCTGGAGAGCCAGCTTCCTCCTACATAGCTGTCAACACATAGAAACAGGGCAAAGGAGCTTCCCAGAATGTAGTTTATATGCTTCAGGACCTAAGGACCTTCCAAAGGCCTTACCTCTTAAGACTGTCACTTTGTGGTTTAGGATTACTTCAATACATGAATTTGGGATGGCATTAGCATTCAATCCATTGCCAGGGCACAGAGGGAAGCTGTGGGGATATTAAGGGAACTGGGAGACAGTCCTACAGAATAGCATGGGGCAGAGGGCAATGACTTTGGAACATGACACACTTAGGTTAGCACCTTAGTTCTATCACTGTGTTAGTCAGCTTTCCATTGTTGTGACAAAAATACCTGAGATAATCTACTTATAAGAAGAAAAGATAATCTTGCTTTATGGTTTCAGTCTATCATTCATTGCTTTTACCATCATGGTGGAAGCACACAGTGTAAGAGGAAAGAGTCAGGGGGAAGGAGAGGAAATGGAGAGGGAAAAGAGATCCCATTATCCCAGGGTCTCATTATCCCCTTTAAGGGTATGACCCCCAATGACTTAACTTCCTTCCATTGGGCCCTTCCTCTTAAAGGTTCTATTGCCTTTGCCATACCTCAGCCAAAAGGTAACTCATTGCTTTCCAATAGGCTGACAACCAAGCTTTTAACACTTAGCCATCGGTGTGTGGAGGGGAGGCATTTGAGATCCCAACCATAACTCATTGCTTTCCAATAGGCTGACAACCAAACTTTTAACACTTAGCTATTGGTGTGTGGGAGGGGGGGCATTTGAAATCCCAACCATAGCAGCCACTTACCAGCTGTGTGACTTGGGCAAGTTGCCTCCTTTGTAAAATGGGAATAATTGACAGTACCATCCTCTGAGTGATGTTAGATTTAAACAAGGTACTTAGTGAACTGCACATTCCCCCAAAGGAGACTTCCCAGGAGGGAGTGAGGCCCAAGTATGAAGGAGTGCTGAGAACTCCTGGGGTGGACATATCCCATGGGACCTGGGAACCCAGGGGAAGCTGAGCAGACCTGCCCCTGGGTCTGGGGTTCTTTCTGCCTTCTTCCATCTGGTGTTTCAGAAAGAAACGAGTGGTTTGGCTGCCTGATACCAGAGAAAGAATAAGAGATCCAGCGAGTCCGGGGCATGTTTCCCACCCATCTTCTCCGTGGTGTCACCCTCCTTCCAGGATGCCTAGCATAGTGAACCACCTTGGGTGACTTACTGAAGGTCTGGATCCTCAGTCCCTCCTGAAGTATGGCTTAAAAGCATGCTCCTTGACTGCAGAGGCCCTAATACAGACTAGCTGGGAGCATCTTCACCGAGCCGGGCTGTACTGTTTCCCTGCTAATCCCTGAGTCCCTCCCACACTGCTCCTAAACTGAGCAGGGCCCTTGTGGGGTGTCAGTGCTTCTCAAAGGATGTGACTGTTTGTGAATCAGCTCCACAGACTGCAGCTGGAGGACAGAAGAGGCCAGGCACTTGGCTCCTGCTTCCATAAGGACCCCCACCCTGGACTCTAGCTCAGCTCTTTTCTTTAAATAAAAGCAATGATGTCATCTTTGTGCTCAGTGGCTGAGCCAGAAAGAGGTGATCTGAGATACTCTGGAGGTGAAATAAAGGGAGCTTGGGGTGCAGGGGCCTTGACCAAATGAAGGACAGGTGCCCAGTCCCCTCCAGGGCTCTTGTGTGTGTCTCTGGAGCCCACCCACAAGTGTGTGCTGGTGAGACAGAAAACTGCTGAGTCACAAAACATTAGGACAAAGATGGAGCTACCCAATGCTGCCCGGAAAGCAGAGGCTCAGATAGCAGGGTAAAGTCAGAGGGGTCTAGGCAAGCTGCCTAGTGACTGTGTGGCTCAGTTTCTTCATCTATAAGACGTGGGTAACAGCCAGGCCTGGTGGCCAAGGCCTGTAATCCTGGCTACTTGGGAGGTTGAGGCAGGAGGAATGCAAGCTCCAGGCCAGCTAGACAACTGAGTGAGACTGTTTCAAAATAATGTTTTTAAAATGGTTAAGGACATAATACAGTGCTTGCTAGCATGTGTGAGACACTGGATTCAACCCCCAGTGCCATATTATAGGTATTTTATGTGAAAGGACTGGAAAACAAAATGGCTGTAAATCCCTGGTGCATAGTAGGGCTCCAGTCAGTGGTGGCCATTGGGAATACAACTGACCAGAAGCAATGCTGGCCAGCTAAAGGATGCCTGACTAGCAACAGGAAGCTTTCACAGCCACTCATCACTCATCTGTCTCTGGGCTTTTATACTTCCTGCCAGACCTCTGCTCCTGTTTATGACCTTATAGCTTGTGATGTCCCCTGGCAGTCCCAGGCCTCCCCATCTCTCCTCTCCTTGTGTGCTTTATGTGAAAGGACTGGAAAACAAAATGGCTGTAAATCCCTGGCACATAGTAGGGCTCCAGTCAGTGGTGGCCATTGGGAATACAACTGACCAGAAGCAATGCTGGCCAGCTAAAGGATGCCTGACTAGCAACAGGAAGCTTTCACAGCCACTCATCTGTCTCTGCGCTTATACTTCCTGCCAGACCTCTGCTCCTGTTTATGACCTTATAGCTTGTGATGTCCCCTGGCAGTCCCAGGCCTCCCCATCTCTCCTCTCCTTGTGTGCTTTATGGTGGTTTTGTTTGTGTGGTCTCACTTACTTAGCCCAAGCTGTTCCTGCACAAGCATCTAACCCTCCCTAGCTTTGGGCCCTTTCAGATCACAGGGTGTGTCCCTAGCTATATCTCTGGGCTTATCTGCCAGTACCTTCTGAGTCCTGGGAACAACTTTTGCTCTCCCCTCCAGGCACATCCCTGGATCCTTTTGGATTCTTCTGCAGAATCCCTGGGTTCTATTTTCCTTGAGCATCTTCAGGGTTCCCCTCAGGTCTTGGTGAGGCTCCTGACAGCTTCTCCTCATCTGAGCACCCTACCTTTCTGCTCAGGGACGTTTTCATCTCTTCTCTGTTACAACTTTTTTCCTGGTCCCTCTCCCTTTCTGTCTTTCCTCACCTTCTAGACTTGCCTCTCCTTCCCTGTTTCCCTGTTGGGCATCTATCCAGTCCCTGCCTCTCCTTGACTGAAATTCTTCTGGCTTCTCTCCAGTCCACACTATTGTGCTGCATGGCTTTTTTTTTTTTTTCCTGCTCCCTGAAAGTTGAGTCCCAAACTTTACACACAAAAAGGCTGAAGGGCAAAGGCCAGGCTAGTAATTCAAAGGAGGAAGGGCTCTTCCACTCATCTCTCTTCTTCCCCATGTGGGGTGCATCCCTGGCTCTCCGAGCTTCCTGAGTATGGGTATGTGTGGGCTGAGGGCAGAAGGCCCATCTTGCCTGTCATCTGGAGAGACGTGTGTGCAAAATGTTAGTTCTATGGCTCTGATTCAGCTCCCAGGCGGCTGGCTGCGGAACACGATGATGAAAGGGGGTGGCGGAGACCTGGAAGAAGGAGCTAGAGAGTCTGGAGACCCAATACTGGGCTTTGGTGGAAGACCTGAGTTTGCCAGGAGAGGACCCCAGGTGGTCTCATGACAGTGTGGGTAGGGTCACAACACCACTGGTGGTAATGATGTGGGTTAGAGTCCTGGGAAGGAGACGTGTAGGGCATAGGGCATTGTGTGTGAGAAAGGGGACACGGAATGGGGCAGAGGGGACCCATAACTCAGAGGTGGGACGTTATGTGGCAAATGTGCATGAAGAGGATGGTTCAGAAGGAGGTGTCCCATAAAGTAGACACAGGCGGATGGAGGCACCGTTGGTTGGCTGGTCCCTTTGAGCCCTCCTCTTGTTCACTACCCATCTGTCTCCCTGCTTGTACTTCCTGCCAGGCCTCTGTTCCTGTTAATGACCTTGTAGCTTGTGATGTCCCCTGGCAGTCCCAGGCTTCCCCATCTCTGCTCTCCTTGTGTGCTTTATGGTGATTTTGTTTATGTGGTCTCACTTACATAGCCTGAGCTGACCTGAAACTCCTGCTGTTCCTGCTTCAGCCTTCTAAGCACTGGGACTACAGGCTTCCTGTGTATGTTTGAGGTGCTAGTGGCCTTCCTGATTTATGATATTCCATTTACAGGTCCCGTTATCACCATGTCTGGCCCTGTAGGTGACCCTGCACAAAAGAGCCTGAGTTTCTACTTGCCAGGTCATTCTTACCTTAGGAGTAGCTGGGTCTCCTTATGTGTGACCAAGAGCCCGAATGTGGTCAGCCCTGATAGCTCAGACAGTCCACAAAAGGCCGGACTCACCACAACCCCTTCCTTTCTCACAGCTGTCTACACCCACAGCAGCCTGGAGGGGGACACAATAACTGTTTGATTTGGGGGACGGAAGACCAATTTCAAAACGCTTGCTAATGGGAAGCTGTAGGTAACCCTCCAGGGAGCTCACCCTGGGCCAGTCTGCATTACTTTGTGTGTGTTTTTGAGAAGAGCTAGCCTGGAATTCGGAATTTGCAATATAGACCAGGCTGGCTTAGATCTCACAAAGATTCACCTGCCTCTGCCTCCCAAAAGCTGGGATTAAAGTTTGGGATTAAAGGTGTGTGCTACCACACCCAGCCTCCTTACATTTTTATTTTAAATAAAGTCTTCATAACTAGCTGAGATGGACACCGTTTTTATCATCACATCACAGAAATGGAAAATGAAGCTCTGAAAAGTAAAGCCCCAGGCCTGGATTCGCCAGAGTGTTGCCTGGGCCACAGCTCCTGCTTTGAGCCCCTGCAAGCCATGCAGGGCCCCACAAACAGCTCTGTGCTTGAGGCGCTGGGAGGTGAGTGATGGAGGCCCTGAAGGATGGAAGGATCCAGGACATGTCAGGGAGACCACACATTTATGGCTACAGTTTTGGGAGAGCCAGACTCCTAGCTCCTCCCTCAAGGCCTGGGACAGCCTCCAAGGCCTCAGATCCCCTGCCTCACTGACACCCTCAGAAAGCCGTTAATTGGTTACACTTGTGGCCATGGGCGGGTGGAGGTGGTGGCCTATATTTAGTCCACTTTTTTGGGCTGTGAATGGAGACATGGGGTAGGGCAAGGGGCTATCCAGGGTCCACTCCTGCTTCCCAGCCCCGCCCTACAAGCATCAGGGGTCCCTGGCAACGAGGAGGTGCACGGAGACCCTCCCCACGTGTCTCTGTGTGGGTGCACTGGGCTGCTGTGTTCCTGAGGCGCCGGTGGGTGCGTGACGATGGCAGCTCCCACCCGGCAGAGCCGTGAACAGAAGGGGCGAGCTGCCGGCAGCTTTAAATAGCTCTTTGCTGTATCTCACATGCGGAAGCCCCATCCCCCCAAGTCTGCTGCCCTAGGGAGGGGCTGTATGAGCCCCAGAAATGAGGCCAAGGTAGAGGGGCTCAGCCCCCAGCTGAAAAACACCCTCGTCATCAAATACCTGCCCATGGCTAAGAGCCCACTGGAGGGGCAGGATCCAGAAGAGTTCCCAAGGCTGGGGATGGGGTGGGGGGGTGGGGGTGCTGGGCAGGCGCATCTCTGCCAGGCCCTGTTTTGGAGCTGAACCATGCAGCCCTTCCTTTCCAGGGGATACATTGGTCCACAAAGCCCACGACATACTGTCAGCCAATGTGACAAAGAGAAGCTACCTACCATTGCACTTCCCAGGTCAATCACTGGACACTTCCTTGGCTAGCAGCTCCCATCCTCACCTTGGCCCACATCTCTCAATGCACAGACCTTTTGACCCTCCTTTTTCTTCCTCCAGTCTACAGATCTCGCTTGATGATTTATTTTTCCCGTGTCTCACACATGCCCAGCTTATTGCCACCTCAGGACTTTGTACATAGGACTCTTTTTGCCTGAAATGCTTTTCTGTTGCTTCCCCATAATTAGAACAAGGCAACTTTGTGATTTCCTAGGCTCTAGGCACCTTTACCTTCCTGTGCCCCTCTTTATTAAAAGATAAAGACATAGATGTACCCTAGCTCAGAAAAATGTTATTGAATAGGTTAATGCTGTTGTAATGAAATGCTTCTTCTAATAAAAAAAAAAAGAAAAGATAAAGACATAAATAATGTTTTGTGATCATATTGGTCTAATCACAGGTATTTTAATATTTCATATTAAAATATTTTCTTCAACCCCAATGTTCTTTGTTTTCTTCTGATTTAAATTTTTATTTATTATTTTTATGTATACGAATGTACTGTCTGCATGTATTTAAGTACACTTGTGTCGTGCAGTGCCTGTGGAGGTCAGAAGAGGGAGTCAGATCCCCTGGAACTGGAGTGACAGATGGTTGTTAGCTGCCATGTGGGTGCTGGGAATTGAACACAGGTCTTCTGCAAGAGCAGCCAGTGCTCTTAACCACTGAGCCATCTCTCCCAGCCCCTCTTTCGATTTTAAAAGAAATGAAAATATCTTGGGACTCTGAAAGTATGGTGCCCTAGGCTCTGTGCCTAATGTGAAGGTCCCTAATGGTAAATTTCAAATCAGGTAGGTCAAAGGCTACTGCCCTCAAGAAACAAGACTCATCTGAAATCTCTACACAAGCAAAGAGCCCAACTGGAAATAGCTGTCCTCTAGGCTATGGGAACATGTGCAAATAACCAGTGACTGTACTTATGCTAGCCCATGAGGTAACCTGGAGACATGGATGCTATGTGAGGTGGGCTGGAGATGTGGGCCTTGTCCATACTGTAGGGGACACTGTAGGGGACCTTGTAGGCATTTGTGGCATTTTTCTCTTTGTCTGGGGAGGTCCTCAAAGGATTTTTAAGTCATATGATTAGGCTTGTATTTTGAAAAGATTACTCTGGCTGCCTATGAAATACGGATTTACAATTTATGACAAAAAGATTCAGCAGTCCTGCTAGAGGAAGGATGGCAAATGCATGCCCTACTTGTCAAGACCCCCTCCTCCAATGCCACAGCAGACAGCACTAATCAATTATAGCAGAGGTTCTCAAAGTGTGGTCCTGAGGCATCAGCACCACCTGGGGAAATGCAAATGATCAGCCCTCACACCAGACCCCTGGAATGGGAAACTCTGGGGGTATAGCCAGCAAGCTGTGTTTAACAAGCCCCCCAGGTGATTCTGATACAAGACGAAATTTAAGAACCACTGAACTATATAACATTCTTTCCTGTACAGTCCCTCCACACAGCCCCTAGGCAGTCAGTACTAACCCCTGCTAACTGCACAGAGCCCTGGGCTGGGAAAGCTCTGTGAGGGGCATAGACCCAGCCCCAAAGGCCGTGACTTGTCCTCCGTGGTTTCACTCTTACATGAGGTAACCTGGAGACATGGATGCTATGTGAGGTGGGCTGGAGATGTGGGCCTTGTCCATACTGTAGGGGACACTGTAGGGGACCTTGTAGGCATTTGTGGCATTTTTCTCTTTGTCTGGGGAGGTCCTCAAAGGATTTTTAAGTCATATGATTAGGCTTGTATTTTGAAAAGATTACTCTGGCTGCCTATGAAATAAGGATTTACAATTTATGACAAAAAGATTCAGCAGTCCTGCTAGAGGAAGGATGGCAAATGCATGCCCTACTTGTCAAGACCCCCTCCTCCAATGCCACAGCAGACAGCACTAATCAATTATAGCAGAGGTTCTCAAAGTGTGGTCCTGAGGCATCAGCACCACCTGGGGAAATGCAAATGATCAGCCCTCACACCAGACCCCTGGAATGGGAAACTCTGGGGGTATAGCCAGCAAGCTGTGTTTAACAAGCCCCCCAGGTGATTCTGATACAAGACGAAATTTAAGAACCACTGAACTATATAACATTCTTTCCTGTACAGTCCCTCCACACAGCCCCTAGGCAGTCAGTACTAACCCCTGCTAACTGCACAGAGCCCTGGGCTGGGAAAGCTCTGTGAGGGGCATAGACCCAGCTCTGGAGTGCCAGAAACTAAAGCCCTGACCAGCCAGCAGATGGTCCAACTGCACCAAGTAGTCTGGAGAGCTGGTCTCAAGCTACTGCCAGGTTCTGCACAACCTTGGGAGTGTCTTCTCCCTTCTGGGCCTCAGTTTCCTCATCTGGGCATTGAAGAAAGTGTCAGTGAGTGGGACTGCCTCTTAGTTTCTGAGCCAGAGCGAAGTAGATGCTGGCTTGGTCCCCAGGGGACATCCCTATAAATCTGCCTCTCTGCTACTGGGAGTGGAACGGGGACTGAGCAGTGGCAAGGATGTCACAGAGAGCTTGTAAGAGGCAGCACATGACTCAGCCCTGGAAGGAGGCATCCATCACCCTGGGCAGCAGAAAACAGTGAGGGAGAGACAGCGTGGGAGAGTGGGAAGGAGGAGGACAGCCCTCAGCCTTCATGTTCCAACACTTATCCAGGCCTTGGATCCATTAAGCCACAGGAGAACCCTAAGCCCTGAGAGGAAAAATCTCAAGATTCAGGGAAAGCAGGATGAGGGTGTCAAATCCTGTGAAACCACGTAGGATAACAAAATATGTGGCCCTGAACTACTTACTACTGCAAATTCCAACTCAAAGAAAATTCCTCCCTAACCCTAGTTACCTGGCTGCTTCTCTACTCAAATGCTCCCTCACTAGAAAGGCCTCCCTGATGGGCCATCTGTCCACTGCATCTTTTCAGTCCCTCTGAGCTCATGTCACTCCTCAGGGTCACTGCATTGATCTGCTCACTGGCCTGTGGCTTCTCTCAGCAACCCCTGCAATGTAGCTCCTAGAGGGCAGAGGATCTCTCTTCTCAATGGTGGCTTCCCTTCCCACACCTGGAACAGAGCCTGGCTCAGAATGGGTGCACCACACAGCCACCTCGATGTTTCAGGAAAGGCTGCAGATAACTTACTACATTGTGTCATCATGTCCCTATGATCTTAAACAGAGAATGTGATCATTTCCCATTGTGCAGATGGAAACACTGATGACAGAAAGCTAAGTAACCTGATTTGGGCCTCCTCTTTCTGACTCTAAAGCTTGGAATATTAGGACTGTAGGGAGCAGAGCATCTGCTGGAAACATGGTGCTATCTTCTCCCACCCCCCT
>NW_008340429.1:1582750-1589259 GCF_000622305.1 Nannospalax galili
ATGTGTGTGTGTGTGTGTGTGTGTGTGTGTGTGTGTCTGTGTGTCTGTGTGTCTGTGTGCATCTCGTGACTCAGACTTCTTAGGTCTCCCAGACTCCTGATAAGGCAACAGCCTTGGCACAACAAAGGCCCTGTTCCAGTCAGAATTCCTTAGCTTGGGATTTCTGAGGGGAAGTCCTGCTTTAACAGCTGCTTTCCACCTCCTGGAATTTGTTACCCCCAAGGGTCTTTCCAGGCTAAAAATAGAAAGGAGTTCAAAAAGGGCTGTGTAAAGTTAACAGATGGTAGGTCCCCAACAGTAATTAAAGGAAGTGAGAGATGCTGGGGGGGTTGGGTCTAGATGCTGGAGGTCAGCATCATGCTGGGGACTGCCATAGTCTCCCTCTAATGGATCCCATGTGCCCCAAGTGAGAGCCACAGGCCAGGAAACCTGAGACTCTTGATCTCAAAGACCCAGGCTACTCATTTCCAGGATTTGCTGCCTGCACTGCTTTCTTCCAGGCCCAGACCCAGCTGGTCCATTGGGGCTGAGTATCTTGGCATGGTAACGCAATCACCTGCCTAGGATGGACAATTTGCATATGATAGATACATAGATAGATAAAATTATGTATACATATATTGTTTTTAAATATTTTATTACATTTTAATTTATTTAGCGTATGTCCTTATGTGAGTACATGCATGCCATGGCACACATATGGAGTTGGTTCTTTCTACTATGTGGGTCCCGAGTATTGAGCTCAAATTCTCAGGTCATTGGGGCCTTTACTCCCTGAGCCATTTCACTGGCCCTGTGTACTGTTTTTTTTTTTGTTGTTGTTGTTGTTGTTTTATTTTATTTTATTTTATTTTATTTTATTGAGAAAATGTAACCTGGGCTAGCCTCAAACTCACTATGTAACTGAAGATGGCCTTGAACTCCAGATCTCCCAGCCTCTACCCTCCAAGTGCTGGAATTATGGACATGAGCTGCCACACCTGGCCATGCTGTTCAGCGATTTTCTTTGCTGCCCCTCCTTTTAATTTTAGGAAAAGTAAGGGCTTTTTTGGTTTGGGTTGTGTGTAGGGGTGGGGGGCTGTTTTGTTTTGTTTATTCGTTGGTGTTTTAAGACAGGATCTAGGTATATTCCCTGGTTGGGCTCAAACTCCAGGAAATCCTCCTGTTTCAGCCTCCAATGTGCCAGAATTATAGGTATGGGCCACCATGACTGGCAGAAAACTGTGTGTGTAATTGTTTTATTCATTTTATGTTTGCTTATTTTGGTTATTCTTTTTTTAATCCTTTGAGAGTTTCATATATATATATAAAATGAAATACTATATACCTCCCCCATTGTCCCCAGCTCCCCTGAATCCCCTCAAACATCTTCCTCCTAATTTCTTGTCTTTTCTATTTGTTTGGTTATCAGTTTTGACTAGTATGCCCATATGTGCATGGGTGTGGGCCATCCATTGGAGCATGGAAACCTACCAGTGGCCACGCCTTTAAAGAAGAATGATTTGGCTGGCTTGATCTTTGCAGGTCTTGTGTAGGTAACCACAGCTGGAGTGAGTTCATGAGTGCAATGGCCCTGCCATGTCCAGAAGACAGCATTTCACAGCAGCTCTTCCCTCTCCAGCTCTTACTTTCTTTCATTTCTTCTTCTTCTTCTAGAATGTTCTCTGAGTCTTAGTGTCGGGGTGAGGGGTGGGTTGATAATGATGTCTTATTTAGGGCTGAGCACTTGGTCTCTTCTCAGCACTTGACTACCTATGTGTCTCTGCACTGACTGCTGCCCACTGTAAATAAAGCTGCTCTGATCAAGGTTGAGCCCAGGTCCTGGGTCAGATCTGGTCCCCACCCTGGGTCAGCAGCTTCCACTCACTTCTCTGTTTTTGGCAAGGTCTTCCTTACTCCCTAATGGATCATACACTTTCCACTTATTTGTTTTAATAAATATAAAACACAATCAGAAGCTCTCTTTCTCATCAGCTCAGAATCATTGTAAATTCAGGCCTGTGCCCCTTCCCTCCAGCTAGCTAGAGTGAGAGAGGCCTGCCTCATGCCCCTCCCCACTGGGGATCCACCCCACACCCTATGGCTTCCCTCCCACTAGGGGCCCATAGCTTCTTTCTTCCCCTCCCGCATGCAGCACCCTCACAACCCTCACACCCCAGAGCCACCCTCAAAGCATCTATGTCTCTCTCAGCCAGCCTCTTTCACTCCCCAAAATATACATAAGACCAAATTATGCTGTAGCATTCTCCATAACTGTTTATATTCCCCTACCTTCCTTAAATTCTTAATCCCTGAAAACTCACTTTTAACCTGCCAGCAGTGAGGAGGCACAGTGACTGTTTCTTAGAACTGCAAGTCACTGAGCACGGTGGTGCACACCTTTAATCCCAGCCCTCAGGAGGCAGAGGCTGGTGGATCTCTCTGAGTTCAAGGTCAGCCTGGTCTACATAGTGAGTGCCAGGCCAGCTGGAGCTATAGGGAGACCCTGTCTCAAAAAAAAAAAAAATAGCTAAAATTATATAAAAAAAAAATCTACAAGTTCTTATCTATTACGGTCAAGACACGGTCCCTCTATGTTGGGGTGTTAAGGCTGAGGCTGGAAACTCTCAGTGGATTTCAGTCTCTCAAGCCTACTTTACAGAGGCCTGGGAAGGGACAGCAGTCCTTCTCCTGTCCCTAAAATTTCTAGGCAAGGATCTTGGTGGCCACCCAGGGGCAAGTGACCTGAGCCTCTTTCCATCAACAGTAGGAGCCTGGGGCATTCAAGGACCTAACTTCTGCCAGGGTCTTTCTGCTTGAAAACCTGACTGCTGCTTTTTGGTTGAGAATGGAGGTCCCAAGGCTCATACACAGCATGGGTATCCCGTCCCACATCAAGACACACTTAACTGCAGGTCTTCCCAAACTTGGACATTATTATCCTCCAAAGAAGCTGAGGAGTGCCAAGCTTCATGGGGAGCAGGAAGTGGGGGGTTGTGATTTGTCAGAACTCTGCAGGAGTTGTTAGAGAAATTGCTGCATTCCAAGCACAGCCCAGCTGCTGCTGCTCCTGCTAGTCTGGGTGCCACAGTCTGAGAGCCACGGCTCTAGAGATGCCCACTCATACACATACAGGAGTGGACACATCCATGCACAGATTTTACAAAAGAGACACGGGGCAACTGGGAAGAATGGGAAGTTATGAATTGAGATTAGGGATTCCCCCAGCATCCTTCTCTCACCCACTCGTGTCTTCTCTGACCCTCAGTCTCTGAATTCTCAGTTACCCCCTCCCTGGACCTTCTGGCCTCAGCCAAGCCCTGCAGCCTCCAGGTGGCCTCCCAGTTCCTCAGTACATGGGAGCTCATTTATCACCATCACCCTGTGTATGAGTGGCAGGCAGGTGAGAGAGGAAGATTACAATAAGAACAGGCTCAGCTTCCAGCTGACCTGAGCGCCCTCACCACAAGAAGGCAGCCAGTTATTCCCCCTTGTTCTGGGGAATAATCATTAATGCCACAGGAAATTCTAAACAAGCGATTAAATCATTACTGGGGAAAGCTCAGCGAGTCTTGCTACAGTTAGGCTTACTGTATACAGGACTTAGGAAGGCTTACCTGGGAGACAGGGAAGGGAGGGGGAGAGGATATTGGCTCAGCCCTGCAGCATCACCCGCAGCCTGTCTGGCAGGGTCTAGCCGCAGATCCACTGTCCCTTCTTTGAGCTGCAACCCAGCTTTTGCCACAGAGCCCCTTCTGACCCACCAGCAACCTTTCACAGTCACAGTTCACTTGACACATCAATCCTTCCATGCAATTGACAACTATTTACTAAGTAACTGCTCTGTGCTTGGAGGTATCCTATGAGTAGGGATACAATGTAACTAGGATGGACAGGTCCCTGCCCTCAATGAGCTCACAATCTAGTGGGAAAGGTAGGTGATCAAAAGGCAAACAAGGAACTAAGAAAGTAATTATAAATGTGGCAAGTGCTCAGGATGAAATCAACAAGAGTTTGGGTATTTTGAGAGGAGTACCTAGTGAGAAAAGCCTGGAGACCCAGCCTCTAACCATCAGGCCTCCCTGAGTCTGGTCAGCAGTTTATGTCCATCTCTTGGGCCTGCACATGATTTACATAAACATTTGCAGTGCCCGCGAAGCCTCCTTTCTACCCTCAAGTCCCCAATATACTATCTTTGGAAAGAGGATGAATCTATAACAGCTACTGTTGTTTAGTGCTTACTACGTGCCAGGGATTGCACTAAGCAATTCATGGTGTCATTTCGTCCACAGAACAATAATAATGTTATAAGCTAGGTGTTTCTTAATCCTTGTTTTGCAGAGAAGGATATGGAAGACCTGGAACATTTGAACCATTTAGTCAAGTCACAGCAAATTTTGGAGGTCTGCCTAAGTCCTGAGAGAACACACCTTGTCCTGATTGTTAGGAGACACATGACAGGCTCATGTGGACTCCTTGGGACTTATTTCAAAGCTAAGAGGTGTGTGGCCTGGCTTCCCTGTGGCGATAGGGCTCTTTTAGGACTGGGTAGTCAGGGCTGGTTAAGTCCTGTGTAATGACATTGAAGGGCTTTCCTTGCTCCAGGCCTCCAAAATGAAGCCCCAAGAGGGCAAACAATTTGAGATGGCCAGCTGCAGGGTCCCACTCACTTGGGGATCCTAGATCAGCCCCCTTTGGCTTCTGTACAGAGCCCACAGACCTCTTGACCTCACTGCTGCACCCCAGGACACAGCAACCCCCAAAGGGCTCTTCAACTATCCCTACATGTCCTCCACCTCCTGCCCCTGAGGCCAGGCTGCACTCCCCAGGGCTATTGGGGCAGCCAGAGGCAGACAGGACTGGAACCTGGGTCTGCGGTGACTAATCGCCTGGTGCTTAGGAGGCTATGGTGAATTATTCACATGGATTCTGTGAATTATTCACGTTGTTATTATTTATTTTTCAGATACGCCTGCGGCAGAGCCTCCAGGCCCATGTTCAAAGGATGGCATAACTCCTGGCTCCGGATCGCCTCTGTCTGTAGAGATGGAGCCCAGCCTCTCTCCAGCCTTGCTACAAGTCCCAAAGTGCAGGCCCAGGCTCAGGGCTGCCATGGGGCAGACTCCTGCAGAAGCCCTTACCCTGGCACCAATTACAGAAGTAATATGTACTGCTTAGCAAGGCTTTGCTGTATCCCCACACTGGGCTTTCCCTAGACAGGCTCAAGCGACTGTTACAGCAGCTAGAGAAAGAGCACTATCAAACCCATTTTACAGATGAGGGAACTAAGCCTGGGAGATGTGCGGTCCCTTATCCAGGGACACTGGTCAGAAATTGGATTCAGATGCAGGGCTGTGGCCTCTAATGCATCACATATGTATGTAGCTGCTGTACTTGACAATGTCCCCCCAAATCCCTCTGTTGCCCCAACTGCACCCCTACCTCCACCTTCAGCTTCAAACTATGCTGAGGGCAGGACACGTCCCATGCCTCTAACACTCTCAGAGGAGTCAGCTCCACATTTCTATGGCAACAGGATCCTGAGCAGCCAGTGCTGAGTTTGCTTGGACTCTAAGGAGTGGAGACGGCCTTTGCCAGCAGAGGCCCCCAGGTGTCCCAGGTTCTGAACAAGTATGACTCAGGGCTCCCTCAGGCACACCAGATTCACATATACCCCTTTGTTCCAACACACACAGGCAGGGCACCACTTCTCTCTCCTGCAGAGCTCTGTTGGGGACAGCCATCCTCATCTTTTTTCCTCAATCTTTTCCCTCTTTCTGGCAGTCTAACCTCCATCCCTCAAGCTGAAATTTCTTCTGGGGTAGAGCCTCCTTCCCTTCCTGGACACTGCCTTCTGGAGAAGGAGAGGCTGGGTCCTGGGGAGACCCTGAGGGCCCTGGTCAAGGTCATCAGTATCTCAGGCACCCTCCTGTCCTGGGAGAGCACTTTTGTCTTTCTGCCACTCCATTCATTCATTTACCCAATCATTCATTCATTGAATCTTTAGCCAGTGCCTCCTCTGTGCCTGGCACTGTTCCAGGGGCTAGAGCAGCAGAGTCTCCTTACTAGAGCCCAGTCTTAGTGAAGCCTACACCTCCTGACATAGGAAATAAAATCACAGGAAAACTCATTTTTCCAGCTCCTGGCTCTCCAGATGACATTGAACTAGCAGCTCCCCGATCCACCTTTCTCCTTCTAAAGTAAGGCTGTGGGATCCAATTCTGCTTTCTAAGGCCCTCCTGGTCCTGTTTCTTTCCCATGTCAGTAACTCAAGAACAGGAATTATTTCCACCCCACACTGTAAAAGCCAGAGCTGTGCATGTGCTCTGTCTCAGGTGGACTTAACAACTGTCCTCCCTCCACCACTCCCTGCAGTCTAAAGAGGAGTCTGGAGATGACTCTACTAGGAACCCATAGTGAAAGAAGAGAATTGACTCTCAAAAGTTGTCCTCTGATTTTCATACTTGCACCTTGGCATGTGCTCAACCCCTTCTCACATACACACACACACACACACACACACACACACA
>NW_008340429.1:1589324-1625857 GCF_000622305.1 Nannospalax galili
GACACGCAAAAATTGGCGTCTGATTTTCATACTTGCACCCTGGCATGTGCTCACACCCCCCTCACATACACACACACACACACACACACACACACACACACACATACACATACATACACACACACACATTGTCTCTCTCTAAGGAGGAGGAGGAGGAGGAGGAGGAGAAAAAATTTTAGGGGCTATAGAGATGACTCAGCAGTTAAGAACAGCACTGGTTGATCTCGCAGAAGACCCAGGTTCAAATCCCAGCACCAACATGGCAGTTAACAACCATCCATGACTCCAGTTCCAGGAGATCCAATGCCCAGGCACTGCACAACACAGGTGAACTTACATACATGCAGACATAACATTCATACACATAATATAAAAATAAATAAATAAATAATAAAAGAATAAATTTTTAAATTTTTATTTTTTATTTTATATATATGAATGTTTTGCCTGCATATATGTATGTGTATTCTATATGCACAATGCCCATAAAAGCCAGAAGAGGGTATCAGATCCCCTAGAACTGGAGTTATAGACAGTTGTTCACCACCATATGGGTACTGGGAGCCAAACCCAGGTCCTCTGCAAGAGTAACCAGTGCTATTAATCACTGATCCATCTCTCTAGCCCCCATATGTTTTATTTTTTTAATTAAGGGTGGATTTCAGTTGCCAGAGGTATAGCCTGTACCATTATACAGACAAGGAAATTGAGACTCTGACCAAAGGACTGAGAAGTAGCAGGGCTGGGATTTGGCCTAGACCCATAACAGTCCATACTTTGGCTGATGGAGTTGGAGGTGGGTAACCAGGTCAGCTCTTCTTCTAGGAAGTTGGATGCTGTAGATTTCTCTGACAACCCAGTGGGGATACATTGGGTATCTGAGTCATTCAAGGCCTAGGAAGTTCAGGTTTCTATTCATCCCAAAGCAGCTTCTTTAGCAGACTAGGGCTGTGCCACCTCTTTATCTCAAAGCACCTGGACTTGGTGAGCAGTAGACAGGTGGGGAGGAAGCATGGAGTCTGAAACACAGATGTGGAGGCTGGGTATCTCCTGGAAGCACCCACACCTCAGGCCCAGTCAACGACCTTATACTCACACATAGCCTGGTCTGGTTTGCATATTCCTTCTGACCCTGGAATCTGGAAGGAGATCTTGCAAGACTGAGAGTATAGACTGTTCCTAAGCTTCCCCTAAGCTCAGAAACCATGGCTTATCTTCATAGCCCAGGCTCTGGGCAACCTAGCCTGTATCCTGGGGTTGCCACACACTGGTTAGGCCTTGGACTGTCACTTTGTCTCTTGGCCCTTAATTTCCCCTTTGTGAAACTGGGATACCCACATCTTTTCTGCTTTCCTATAGCGGATATAAAATGCTCAGTCCAGGTAGGATGAGCCAGACCTCTCCCACACCCATCCTGCTGGGCCTGGGCCAGGACCACAGATCCCCAGGTCCTGTAGTGGCTCATCAGGTCGTAGCTCCTCAAAGTGGCAGAGTCTGGAGCAGTTCTAAGTAGAACTGTCTTCTAACCACAGTTTCATGTTCTGGTGGAACCAGCTTGAAGCTCTTCAGAAAGCCAGTTCTGGAGCTGAAGAGATGGTTCAGTGGTTAAGAGTGCTTGCTGCTCTTATAGAGGACTGGAGTTCAGTTCCCAGAACCCATGTGGGATAATTCACAACCACCTGTAACTTGAGCTGTAGGAGATCTGACATCCTCTTGACTCCACAGGCACCCTCACTCACATGCATATACCCACACACAGACATACACACATACACATAATCAAAAATAAAATAAATCTTAAAAAGAAAGGCAAAAAAACAAACATAAAACGGCGTGGTGGTGCATGCCTTTAATCCAAGCATGTAGGAGGCAGAGGCAAGCAGATTTCTGTGAGTTTGAAGTCAGCCTGGTCCATATTACCAGTTTGAGGCCAGCCAGAGAGAGATGTAGTAAGAGCCTGTCTTAAAACAAATAAACAAACAATAAAACAAACAGGAAAGAAGGAAGGATGACAGAAAGAAAGAAAGAAAGAGAGAGAGAGAGAAAGAAAGAGAGAGAGAGAGATGTAGAGAGAGCCTGTGTTAAAACAAATAAACAAACAATAAAACAAACAGGAAAGAAGGAAGGAAGACAGAAAGAAAGAAAGAAAGAGAGAGAGAGAGAAAGAAAGAGAGAGAGAGAGAGAAAGAAAGAAAGAAAGAAAGAAAGAAAGAAAGAAAGAAAGAAAGAAAGAAAGAGCCTTTACTTTCTGTAGCCTGGGGCTATAGGGTCCTCATGGAGCCTCTGAGGTTCAAAAAGGGCTGCCTTTAGTCTCAAAGGCCAAATGTCCAGTAGACGGTTGAGGTCTAGGTTGTGATCAAAGGACCAGTGGAGGCAGCACTGTATCCTGGAAAACTGCTGTTTAGGCACAACTGAGGCCAAACTCCATCCCACTTCTCTTGCCCCTACTTGAGTAAGAACTAGTGTTGGTTCTGTGTACAGGTGACAAATGCAATGCTCAGTGTTTTTGACTGAAGGTAGGAAGCTGGTAAGTGGAGAGGCTGAGGCTGTAACCAGGCTTTCGGAAGTCCAAGAACTGAGTTAGTGTTCAGCTTGTGATGCCCTTCCCTGAGCCATCCATGGTGAGGTGCTTTACTGAGCACTAGTGGGTTCAGAGCCTCTGAGTACCATTCACCCATGTCCTTTCCCTTCCTTCTGTTTGGAGGCTTCCTCACTCTTCCTGTGCCCTCATCTTGGTCTCTCTGACCAGATCCGAGACTGAAAGAGTTGCCCCCTACCCAACTCCAAACTAGTAACTGCCCTTCCCATTGCCCAAAGGCCCCTGGGAACCAGCCCCTAATTGCATCTCAGGCTGGGAGGCTATTAGCCTGTGATTGAGTCCCTGGTGTCTCCCTTGCCCCCTGGGTGTCAGTTCCCAGATTCCATGGGGGTTTGAGATGACATTGAGCTGCATTCTAGAACCTGCTTGGCCTGCTTGGTTCTCCAGCACCTTTACCCTAAGCCCTGGGTAAGCTCCTCCAGACAGCTGGGTCCCCCACTGTGGGGCAGTCAAGAGCCCTGGCCGGAAAGGGTCCCAGCCTGTCAAGAACAGCACATACTCCTGTGCTGATATACATCTCAGGCTCTGCTGACCTCATTATTTCCCCCACTGCAGCCTCGGGCTTCCCTCCACCATGGGAGGACAAGAGTTTGGCTTCTGAGTACTTTTTCTCTCTGCCCAACCTTGGGCAAATCCCTCCACTGCCTGAGCCTTAAAGACAGGGAAATTCACCTGCTTTGTCTAACCTGCTTCTAACAGGAATGGTTAGCATTTTGGTAATTCCTGGGGTTCCCTTCCGCCAACATCTCCTGAGTGCTGGGCATGATGCCAGGCAATGTGGATGCCAGCAAGGCAAAGTCTTGCTCTCTCAGCTACATATAGTATAGCCACAGGGACTAGGGTAGAGGGAGCACAGGCTGCCTGGAGGGTGGGGTGGCCAGCAGTGTGACCTGTGGGAACCCAGGAGAGGAATTCTCTCCAGCTTAGAGATGAGAGAAAGCTTCCTGGTTTCTGGGACCTAAAGGATGAGGAAGACTTTTCCATCTAAACCAGGATAGGATGTGGGAGACGGACAGGGAACTGTTCCAAGTAGAGGAAACAGCACAGGGAAGAGGGTGCTGAGGAGAGGGACGACAAGTGTAGAGGCTGGAGGCTGGCTGAAAGTGTTTGAGGATTTTCACTTTATCCTGAGGGCATGGAAGAGCCATAGGAAGACTTGGGACAGCAGCATGATATAGAGCCATATGGAGGAAGGATTGGGGGCCAGAGGGGTGAAGGCGGGAGACCTTCGCACAGGCTCCCAACCATCTGTCTTTCCTCCCCCACAAGTGGGAACAGCCCCTTCTGTCCCCATTAGAAGGGAAGTAGGACTTCTTTGGTTCCCTTTACTTTTCTCCCAGTCCCCAACTCAGGTGTGTGTGTGTGTGTGTGTGAGTGTGTGCGCGCACACACTCATACACACAGCAGGACCTGCTGCAGACCCCCTGGTGGGGGAAGGGCAGAGATGACTTGGGGGAGGTGACACAGAGCCATCTGCCCTACCAGAGCTGGAAGGGAAGAGGTCTGGAGGTTTCATGCCTGGCTGAAGCTCCAGTCAGGAGAGACTCCATGTCACTAGGCATAGCACGCCCTTGTCGCCTAAGGGGTTAATCCCTGCAAGAGCAGCAGAGACTAGGACCGGGACTATCTCTACCTCAGTGGCTCTAGCAGCCTCAGGATCCACCCTCTCCTAGGCTCTCCCTGGTCCCTGTCTCCTTCCTTCATCCCTGGCTTTACCATAGAGAACACACAAGAGGCAGGGGTGGGGGCATTGTTCATGGAAAGCACAAATGTAGCAGGGGGCTGGCTGCTGGAGGCTAGAAAGGAATTTCAGGAGGAATCACAGATTAGAGAGATTAAACCTCCTGCCCAGCCTCCCTGAGCCCAGAGTCCTTGTGATTCCCCCATCCCCACCCCCATAGAGGACTCAGCAGGGCCACACCAAAGTTGCAGACACACCTGGGCTCCTTCTCCTAGTCTTGTCCAGTTCTCTACAGCTCCTTGAAGTACCATCCTAGACAAGGGCCTGCCATGCAAATCCCACACCTGAGTTCAGACAGATAGAGCCCCATAGGGGTGGGTCCCTTAGCCAGACTCTAGGGAACCATCCATGGATTGCAGCTCTGCCTGTGAGGACCTCTAGAAAACATCTGTCCATTGTCCCCTCCACAGCCCTGGCCAGCAAACCCCTCCTCATTCTTCATCTTCCATCCTCCGTCCTCCCACCCAGTCCCCTTACGTTTGCTGCAGCCAATATTCCTACAAGCAAATTCTAGTAACTGCTCTCCTCGATGTCTTTCTGTAGTTTCCCACTGCCCTCATAGTGAGAGCCAAACTCTTCCTTTGAAGCTCACAAGACCTCTCTGACCTTAACGCCTGGCATCCTCCCTGCCACCCCATAAGGAACTTTCCTCCCTTGCCAGCCTAGAAATCTGCATCCTCAGAGTCCACCTGTTCACACCTGGGCCTCTGCACTGCTCACTGAGTTCCCATCAACCATTGTCTCTGACAAAACTTTGTTCCTCGTGTCTCAACTTGGAAGTTAACACCAGATGTGGGAAGTCTCTGACCACCATGTAGATACCCCTTCAGGGCTGAAGGTGCTTAACTGCCCCAGAACTTCACCAGCCACAGCACTGATGCACTGCATTGTCAAGGCCTGTTTAGTAGTTACCTGACACCCCTCTGTGTGTGAGAACTCAATAATGAGCTGGATGTGGTGGTACCTGGCTGTGATCCCAGCACTTGGGTAGTGGAGGCAGGAGGATCAGGAGTTTGAAGCCAGGCTGGACCTGATGAGACTCTATCTCAAAACAAAACAAAATAAAAATAAAACAGCAACAACAACAAAAAAAAATCAGTGACAAGAGGCTAGAGAGATGACTCAGCAGTTAAGAGCACTGGCTGCTCTTATAGAGGACCCAGGGTTGATTCCCAGCACCCACATGGCTACTAACAACCATCTGTAACTCCAGTTCCAGGGGAATCTGATGCCCTCTTCTGACCTCTGCAGGCATTGCATGACATGGATGCACTTACAGACACACAGGCAATACCTTTATAAACATAAAAATAAAATAAAAATAATAAATATTTTTTTAAAAAATCCAGTGACATGTGCCAAGTGCACGAAAGGATGACAGAGATGGGAAAGGTAGGGTGGCCACACCCTGCTACAGGAATCAAGCACCAAAATACTACTGCACACAGGCTAACTTGGCAGCCATTAACAATTGTGCCCACTCCATGCCAGGCACATTGTTAAGCATTCCCTCCTTGCATTCCACAGGGGCGTTGAGAGAGGGGTATTGTTGCTATTATCTCCCATTTGATAGGTAAGGTGCCTGCTATGCTGCAAATGTGGTTGTTCCCCACCAAAATGCAGGCTGAGGCTTAAACCCCTGTGAGAGGTTAGGAGGTAGGATCAGGTGGGAGTTTTTAGAACGTGAAGGCTCTGTCCAATCCACTCACTCTGACCCACAAACTCAATTCATGAATTTATAGGGTTCATTAAGGGTTAATGAATTGTCTCCAGAATGTGTCTGACATAAAGACCAGTTTAGCTCTGTCTCTTATATGTGTTTGTCTCACCAGGCAACACCCTGTGCTAGTTCCAGACTTAACAGAGTCCCACCAGCAAGAAGGTCTTTATCAGACATGGGCTCAGAAAACTTAATTACCCAAAATCACACAGCCAGACCGTAGCCCAGGCTAGGACTTCCTAAGGGCTGGAGTAGAGGTTTTGAAGTGGGATCTTTGAGGTGTGTGAAATGTACCTGAAACTCGAAAAGGACATTCATTGTTCTAGAACATTTAACAGTCCAGGAAAATTATCAGGACACCCCCACTCCCATTATCAGGAGAAATCCTACTTTGCTGGCCATGGGGCCAAGATCCCTGGGTCCCTAGGGGTAAAGAATGCCACACATGCCCCCCCTCCCAAAAGAAGCAGGATGTGTGAAAAGGCTAGGCCCTTGGACCTCCCTTATTTGCACCTCTGTCCTTCCTGAGGCAGAAATCTGGGAGATGGGGAGTGCATCTTTCAACATCATGACAGAAGGTAAAGTCCTGAATCTAATAGCAAAGCAAATTCGGCTGGAGAGGAAATGAGATTATTTTTGTCAAGGTGAGAGTGTCTGAGAGAACAGGGTAGAGTAGGGGGACAGGGAGCTTTGGGGGTGCCTACAAAAGAAGGAGTGTCGATTGGGAATTATTAGAATGTTGATTATGTCCTCTTGATTGTTAATGAAATTCTTCACCTTGGATTTCTGGACAAGGGGGAAGGCTCCTGGAGCTCATTTCCCTGCTGATGAGAGGAAGAAAGAGGGCAGGAGGGGGCAGAAGACTCTCGGCTTAGGGAGAAATTAAATTCCACCTAAACAAATGGGACCCCGGACAAGCCTGGCCACTGCCATTTGGAGACAGAGCCCTCAGCTGACCTGAAATCCCTGTGGAAATGGGATAGAGACCCCTTGGGAGGGAAAGGCCCAAAGCCCATGACTCCAGCAACAGAGTAAGCTCAGACTATAGCTGACCCTGAGCCAACCCCATAGCCTATGCACAAGACTGTGCAGGGACCATCCACTGAAGCTCCAACAACCCAGGAAGGTCAAAACAGTGATTGCTCCCATCCTGCAGATGTGAACACAGAGGCACAACCAGGACAGAAGCTTGCCCACTCTCCCGCAGCTGGGGCATGCAGGGGCCAATACTCCAGGTCAGGTATCCTGGTACCAATGTGTGTTCTCTGAAGTTTGGAAAATGCCCAGTTCTATAAGTGCCTCAAGGAGCCTCAAGTGCCTCAACTAGAACATGGAGTCAATAACAATTGTTGCTATGGAGGGCTGTTGTTAGGAGTCAATGAAACAAGCAACAACAGAGGAAAATCTTCAAACAGAAATAGCATTCCCTTGGGCTGGGAATGTGCCTCAGTTGGTAAAGTGCTTAACTAGCATACATGAAGCCCTGGGTTTGATCCCTAGCACCACATAAACCAGAGCTTGGGAGGTAGAGACAGGGAGATCTGAAGTTCACATTCATCCTCAGCTGTGTCCTCAGTGACTCTAAGGCCAGTCTGCAATACATGAGGCACTATCAAATAAAAATAAATAAATAAATAAATAATAAATGTCACTCCCTTGGGCAGTGAGCCTCCTTAGCTAGTTCACTGAGCCTCTCTAAGCACTTGAGAGACAACAGAAAACAGCATGGCCAAAATCCCCATCTATGTGACCACAATTAAGAGAAATAAGTAAATTACAATGTATACACTAGTGAATACAATAGAACAAAACCAAGCAGCAGAGGAAAGGAAGTGCTGATGTGAAGGTGACAATAAAAATAAGACTGAGAAGGAAGGAAGTGAAGGAGTGGGAGAGGGAAGTAAATGCAAAGGCCTTGAGGTGGCCCATACCCAGCAGGCCACGGGAGCAGCAAGGAGACTGGCACAGCTGTGCTAACAAAGGTGGAGCAGTAGGAATCTTGCAGTAATGTGAGGCACAGATCATATTGGGCCTTGTTGACTTCTGTAAGGACCCTGAGTTTTTATCTCCATGAGGCAATGTTCCTTCAGAGTGTGTTAGGAATAATGTGATTCATACTTAAAGGTATGTCTCTGATGGAGCAGTGAGACTGAGCTGTAAGGGTCCAACTCAGAAGGAGACAGCAGACTATGGCAATAATGCAGGCAAAAGTAGATTGTTGCTTAGTTCAGGGAGGCAGTGATGGAAGCAGTGCTAAGAGCTCACATTCTGTGAAGGTAAGGCCAACAGGATGATGATGCAGAGTGAGAGAAAGAGAAACACCACTGATTATTTTTTCCCTTTTCTACCTCTCAATTTCCTGAAGACCTGTGTCACAGAGCTCCACGGAGGACCCGTGGCCCCCCACCTATCTACTTCTACTTTCCTGGCTTTGGCTTTGCAATGTAGAAACCTGCTGTGTGACCTTCTGAGGCTCTCCAGAGGTCCCACTGCTCTGCCACAACAGCCCTCCAGGCCTCTGCTCTCTCTGACCTAAGTGTAATCTGGTTTTGCTTCCCAGAACTGGCTCTACTCATCCCTCTGGACCAGATGCCACCCATGGTGCCCTGCTGTCTCAGCAGGAGCCTCTCCATAGCTGGGGGATCTTCTGGGCCTGCCATGCTGGGTGAAGCCCCCATTCCAGCTCTGTAGCTCCAAGTCTCCTCCATAGGGGTGAGTTCCTCTCCCCTTGTGTGATTATTTGATGAAAGCCTGTGCTCACCCACCAGACTATAACCTCTACAAGGGCAAGGACCAGCCATGTCCCCATGGCAGGCAGTTTACCCAAGGAGACTGTACATTCGCCATGGATTAGGTAAATTAACTTTTAGGGTGATGGGAGGTGTTGAGATAGGGCTTCCTGTAACCCAGGCTAACCTTGAGCTCACTACGTAGCCAAAGATAGCCTTGAACTCCTGATCCTTTGCTTCTATCTCCCCAAGTGTTCTTCACCATGCCCAGCTGGTAAACTAACTTTTGTTGACTTAAATGCCTGGCACAGAGCAGGCTCTTCACACACATTTATTGCAGAAATGAGCCAGACTTCTACAAGACCTTGGGCAAGAGACAAGTCTACTGAGTCTCAGTCTCCCCACAGGTAAGGATGGCAATAAGGATATCTACTTCATGAGTCGTTATGGGGAATGAAAAGCACAAGGCATGAGTAAGGCCTCATGCAAGGCAATGCTCAATAATTGTTCCTCTGGTGCATGCTCAGACAATTACACCTCACTGCTCCCCAGCTCATCCTCCCCTCCCCCCGCTGCCCCCCATCTCACCTACCTTCCCCCACTGCCTCCCCTTCCCCTCCAAAGGACTCCCAGGGGTAGAATCACCATAGCCTCCAAACGTACCCCTCTTCCCCAAGATTCCCCCAATTCACTACTGGTTACATATTGATCCTGTTTAACTTTCCCAATGGATGATAAACATGAAATTAAAATGACTTCCTGGAATATTAATGTAGTAAATGGCCCTATTAAAAGAAAGAAAATACAGCTGAGAAAATTTGCTTTGATGTAGCATTTCTGCAGGAGGCTCATTTATCTGCAGCTCAGATTCTTCAAATGAGATTCTGAAGGTTTCTCTGATGTCTCTTATTTTTCCCTCACCCAGAATTTAAACAGAAAATAGAATCACAAGCTGGTGTCATAAAAATGTGGGCTTTTTCCCTTCTCAACCAAGAAGCAGCTGAAAACAGGGCCAGGTAGATGTCAGTCTCTCCTGCTCCTCCCATCTCCCCTATATCTTGCTGATGGAGTCCTGGCCCAGGATACCACCCCAGCCTCCAAGGATTGGAATAACACCCAAAGACATGTACTGAGCAGACATGGGGGAAAGAGGACTCAGCACCTCAGGTACTATGTTTCAATAAGGGTGAGTATCTCTATGTTATGGACTTGAAATCTTAGCTCTGTCACTTATTAGGTTTATGGCCTTGAATAAGGCACTTCAGGCCAGGTGTAGTGGGGATGACTTGTAATCCCATCACTTGGGAAACAGAAGCAGAAGGATCACTGCAAGTTCAAGGGCACCCTGGACTACATAATGAGACCCTGTCTCAAAAGAAGAAGGAGGAGGAGGAGGAGGAGGAGGAGGGGGAGGAGTCGACACGTTCAAGGGAACCCGGGAATACAGAATGAGCACAAGGCGCAAAGGAAGAAGGAGGAGGAGGAGGGGGAGGAGGAGGAGGAGGAGGAAGAGGAAGAGGAAGAGGAGAAGGAAGAGGAGGAGGGGGAAGAAGAAGCACTTGCCCAACGGGTGTTGGTGGTGCATGCCTTTAGTCCCAACACTTACTTGGGAGGCAGAGACAGGAGGATCTTTGTGAGATTGAGTCCACCCTGGTCTACATAGTGAGTTCCAGGATAGCTGAGGCTACAGGAAGACCCTCTTTCTCAAAAAACAAAAAGAAAAATCAAGCAAGTAAGCATGTAAGCACCTTTCTGAGGCTCAGTTTCCTAATCTGTAACATGATGGGGTGACTAGTACTTAACTCTCAGGGGAGCTGTAGATATTGAATCAGATGTCCCATGTGAGTGGGTGTTTGGTATTGTTATCGATTGCTGTGATTTATTTTTATTATTTTTAATTATGTGTATAGGTATAGGTATATATGAGTACAGATGGTCAGAGGCCTCAGATCACCTAGAGCTGGAGTTATAGGTGGTTGTGAGCCACATCACAGTTCTAGAAACAGACCCTGAGTCTTCTGCCAGAGCAGTACTTGCCTTTAACCACTGAGCCATCTCCCCAACCCCGGATTACTACTGTTATTACAAATGCTAATTTGTTAGTGAAATCATTCAACCCTCCATTGAGGTCACCTACTCCAAAGGATTGCCTTAACCCCTAGGCTGTGACTGGGCGGTCATAACCCTGTGCTTCCCAGTGCCCAGGCTGGGTACTCCCTTGCTTGTGTGTACACACACACGTGTGTGTGTGATGTATGTATTTATGTGTGCAAATGTGTGCACAGGTGTTCATGGAGGCTAGAGGTAGTAGTCGTCTTCCTCAATTTCTCTCCACCTTCTTTTTTGAGACAGGTTCTTTAACTGAATCTGGAGCTCACGGATTTGCCTAGCTGGCTGGCTGAAGTCCCAGGGGTCCTGCTGTCTCTGCTCCCCAGTGCTGGGAGTAAAGGTGTGTACCACTGGACTCAACTTTTTACCTGGGTGCTGGGGTATGAACTCAGGTTCTCAAGCTTACAGAGCAAGTACTTTACTGACTGAGCTGTCTCCTCAGCCTCCTCTGCTTCTTCCAGCAGACTGTCCAGGCCACAATACTTGTTGTGTGTGAGTCCTGTTCATGACTGTATCCCTGTTATCTGGGGTAGAACCTGAATGTTCTGGAGTCAGAGCCTGTATGCTGGTGGTTGGTATCCTGTCCCACCTGGCAGAGCCTGAAGAGTCCTGTTGTATAGGCTCTTCTAAGAGCCCAGAGCACCTAGCTCTGAGGCAGTGATCCTCATATCATCCACCTCCTCAGCCCTGTGCTCCCTAGTCTGTGCCTGCCTGGGTCTCCCTTGATGCTGGGAACCCTATTCCTTTCTCCCAACCTCAGAGAAACAGCAGACAGCAGGCTAGATCCAAGTCCTCTCTTCTTTGTCAGTCTCTCAGTTTCCCTTTCTCCTCAGCAACTTCTGCTGAGATCTCAGGGACCCCCTGCCCTGACCAGGATTTGGCCCTGTAGGTCAGAGGAAAGGTGCTGTCCACCTTCTGCCTAGCTGACCCTCCATGGGTGCCCTGGAAAAGCCTGGGGTGGCTCCCAACCTCCCCAGCTGAGCAAAGGTTAATCCCTGCCACCTGCAATTTGGGCTCTTCTTACCCTTTTCAGCTATCAGAAGGGCTTAAGACCCCTATGCTGGCATCCAGAGAACCTTCCCCGCTTCTCAGCCATCCACAGCCTCACACACTGCACACATACAGTCATATACAAGGAAGGCTCAGTTACTCAATCACAATCCCCACGGTCACGCCACAAAAATCACAAAAGAAGAGGGACCCCTGGGGACCAGAAGTAGGCTGGAGCTACTGTCCTTGGAGACCCTTACCCAGCCAGACCACGGCCCCCTAGCAGGAAAATGAGAGGCTGGAACAGAGGGGTTAATTTGGGGGAAGTGGCAGCTGCTTGGAAGAGTAAGGGCAGGCCCTAGGGCAAGAGCTGTTCCTGCTGTGATAATGACTGTGAGGGAGGCTGGGGCTGGGGCTGCCCAAATGCCTCACAGAGCACAGGCAGGCTACCTGTTTGGACAAGGACGGGGACAGACACACACACAGACACACCCCACAGAAAGAAGAGGCAAAACCACTGGTGTGAGACATAGTCCCTTCCACATAATTACACTAACGTTATAGTTACTCTCCATGTGTGAGTATAGAGCTATTCAGAGATGTGGGCTGCTCTCCAAGGCCTGAACACATACACACACACACACACACACACACACACACACAGAGAGAGAGAGAGAGAGAGAGAGAGAGAGAGAGAGAGAGAGCACTTTTCCAGTCACTGTGTGTCACAGTTGCTCTCCATGTGTGAATTTAGAGCTATTCAGAGACATGAAGACACACGGGGCTGGGGGGTGGGGGGGAGGAGAAATTAATTTTCCAATCATTGTGGGTCTGACAGCACCTGAGGTGACTGTCTTCACTGCACAGGGACAGAGGACTCCTCCTTTTAAGAGTGAACAAAAAGTTGGAGACACCTGTCCAGAGCCCCAGTACTAGCTGGGACTGACTTTAGGCTTGCTTGCTTTCCTTACTCCCTGAGGCTGCACTTGACAGAACATCTGCTGCAATAACCACACCCAGATTCATGCTCTATCCCCTCTGTCTGTGAAGAGCTGGATGAGCTGAGCAGCTTTGCAGTTGGCATAATGTGATGTTTTGTTGGCACTTAATTAAGCATTTGTTGCTGGTGATTTCTTCATGTGAGTTCTTGTCAAAACTGAGGTCATTGATCTTTTTCAACAGCAGAACCCTCAAAAACCTTTGTCCTGGGGCTTGAGTCCCTGGTAGAGATGATGGATGACAGAGACTAGGGAACAGAGTGCTGAGCATGGGGAGGGGCCACTGTTGCCACTGAGAGCCCAGAACGGCTTTGTTGAGCAGTCAGAATACAGTAGGCACACGACCCTCTGAGGACCAGCTGGTTCATCAGTTACCCACCATCTTCAGAGCCAGAGAGAAAGCTGGGGACTGCCAACCCAGGAGCTTCCATGTTGAGACTCGGACTCCACACACACTACTCTGCTGGCCCACAGACACTCCACAGACCATGCCTGGACAGTGACATGATGTATGGGCCCTCACTTAAGTACTCTGACAGATGCACACCTGTATCCCTTGCACACATGCACCAGCTGACAACATGCATTGCCACAGACCCTGTGCACACCCCAGACACACACACTTCCCAGCTGACTGGCTCCAGGCTGACTCAGGCATATTTAACCCCAGCCCCCCAGAATGGTACAGAGGCACCTTTGGAAAAACTTGCCTGTGGATGACACCCAAAAACTGCCCCTTGAATCCAGACAGCAGATGTACCCAGGCACATGGCTGAGGATTCCCACATCCAAGCATCCTCCCTGTCCCCTTCCTCTCATCCTCACTTCCACTCTGCCTGTCCTGTCATGGGGAGACAAAGCATCCCAGTACCACAGAGCCCAAGGGGCCTGATTAACAGGAAATTCGACGAATGCCAATTAGAGCAAAGTTTACTGAACAAATTGTTTGCAGTTGTGCCCTGGAACCATCATGAATTTTAATTTTGCATTGATTTGTGCTGATGTGAAGCTCACAGATGCCAGGGTCTGTGGTACCTCCCACCTTCCCCCTACCCCCATTGTCTGGGAGGTATCATCATCCAACTTCAGACCCTGGGGCCTAGGGCAGCCTTCAGCCTTGACCAGTCACAAGACAGGTGCCACCAGCCCAAGCTTGATAGTCCCATGGTACCCCAGAGGTGGTATGGGTTTTGAAAACACACACACACACGCACACGCACACACACATGTTGTCAGTGAGGAAGACCCTAGCCTTTCAAGCACAGTAGGAATCTGCAGATGGTACTGGGGGTCTCACATGAAAATGAAGTCATATGTGCACACAGAAACTAATGTCCCAGAGACACAGACACAAAGTTGTAGTCACTTATTTAGTACCACCTCAACTAACATGATTTCTAACATTGTATAAACCTCAGTCCAAAAGACCACATCCAAAATTAATTTGACCATATCTTTCTGTCCTTTCCATCAAAGTCTCTTCCCAAACCCTTCTATCATTTCTCATTGCTTAAAAAATATCCTTGAGGCTCGGCATGCTAGAGCACAGCTGCAATCTCAGCTGCTTGGGGACTGAGGCAGGGACTGTATAGGCTACAGAGGAAGTC
Source organism: Nannospalax galili (assembly GCF_000622305.1). NCBI lineage: Eukaryota > Metazoa > Chordata > Mammalia > Rodentia > Spalacidae > Nannospalax > Nannospalax galili. Next base: position 1,603,818 of record NW_008340429.1, read on the forward strand.
TGAAGCCAGCCTGGGCAACTTAGTGAAACCCCGTCTCCAATTTAAAAATTTAAAACTAGGCCGGGTGTGGTAGTGCACGCCTTTAATCTCAGCACTTGGGAGGCAGAGGCAAGCAGATCTCTAGGAGTTCCAGGCCAGCCTGGTCTACATAGCAAGTTCCAGGCCAACTGGGGCTCACAAGGAGACCCTGTCTCTAAAAGACCAAAAAAAAATTTTTTTTAAACTACAGCATTTGCCTACCCTGCTTGAGGCCCTAGGTTCAGTCCCCAACAATAACAACAACACTCACGCACACACGCACGTACGCACGTGCGCTCACACAGAGTCTTTGCCTAATCTGTAGCCCCAATGTGCCCCCCAGTCTTCATCCCCTCATCTCACTCAGTCTTCTTCTGGCCTCCCTTCTTTCTGGCCTCAGGGGCTTTGCACATTGTAGGCCTCTGTCTGGAAGAATTCACCTACTTAACATCTACTCATAGCTTAAATGTCACTCAGGAAATCTTCTTAGACCTCCCTGCCAAGATGTACTCTCTGTACTTCTGCTCTTAAATGCCATATCCAGCTTTGCTCACCACTGCATTTTGGCACTTAACCTAGGGCCTTAGCATGTAAGTGATGTTCTGTGTGCCTTCATTTTTTTGTCATAAAAAAGCTGTGCTGGAAATCACCTCAAAGTCAGAGTCAGAAAACAAGAATTTCTTTCCTTCAGGTTGACTGGGTTTTGGTCTGTCTGGCCTGGGCCCAGCTCAGCCTGGCTCTAACCTGCAGGTTGGGCACAGTCACCTGAGGTATGTTGTGCAGAAGGCAGGAATGCAGGAGAGCATGTCCAGCCAGGCAAGCACACCCTTGGTCAAAGCAAGCCCTGAGGCCATAAAGGGTGTGATTCAGTGAGGAGGCCGGGAACCAGAGCAGGTGAAAGGACCACAGGCCACTAAGATTTTGTGTGTGGAAGAGAATACCTGCTCTGTGATCCATTGCTAAGCACCTTGCATATACTAATTCATCTAGTCTTCCAGTCAGCCCTGTAAGTGCTGTACTCTCTGCATCATTTTTTTAAATGCAGTTTAATTAATAATAAAACTTATGCAAAGTAAATAGCTCAAATCTTATCAACTTGATCCTTCCTACTGCAAGCTCAGCCTAGCCCCTGGGAGGAAAGGTTTTCTTCCTTTTGTGGACTTTCTGATATAGCTTATGACTGACTCTCTCTCTCTCTCTCTCTCTCTCTCTCTCTCTCCAGTTTATTAAGCTCCTAAATACCCTAAATGTTTTTCATTTAGACATGTGAATGTAGTCTAAGGATTCCAAATGTGACTGGGGCTGTGGATGTAACTCAGATAGTAGAGTTCTTGCATAGTATGCATGAAGTCCTGGGTTCAGTCTCCAATGTTGCATAACTGGGTGTGATGGCATATACCTATAATCCCAGCACTCTACAGATAGAGGCAGGAAGATCAGAAGTTTAAAGTCATCTTCACATACCTACTGAGTTTGAGACCAGCTGGGGCTATATGGACCCTTATCTCAAAAAAAAAAAAAAAAAAAAAAAAAGTGACTTGGAACATGTATTAAAGCTTTTCTTGGTTTGTTTGTTCGTTTAATTTTGTTTTTAGGCAGGGTATCCCTATATAGCCCAGGCCAGCCTCAAACTCTCAATCTTCCTACCTCAGCTTTCTAAGTTAGGATTATAGGCATGTACTACCACATCCAGTTCTTTCATTTTTGAAGGAGGGCACTGGCCACTGACCTAACTCCATCTTGTCCTTCCCTGGTTCTACTCCTGCCTGTTCAACTGTTTTCCTCCAGAGCCACTGTCTTCTGTAGTTACCTTGGATTCCAAGAGCTACAGGACCAATCAGTAAACACCTTTATGATGAGGGACTGGAACTACCCCCAAGCAAGAGCAAGCCTTGCAGGACAGATGACCCCATGATGAGATCACACGCCAAATGGGGCAATTCCCTTCACTGGTGAGGCTGCACTCTGGAACAGGGCAACCAGGTTAGTCTCCTCAAGTGATGACAATGATACCAATTTCTCTAGAATCCCTTGTAAAACAAGAACTGAGACAGTGAGCAGTGAGACACTGCCTGACCTTGATCAGCTGCTCTGGAAACTGTGTCTTGTCTCACACTTTTCTATATAAACTTTGGGGACCCCTGCAAGCTACAATAACAACTGACCTGGCAAGATATGTCCCCTTGTGTAATAATGGCAGGAATGTTATGGGAATAACCAACTACTTTCTGCTTAGCTTTAAGGCCCACTTCACAAGATGGAGTTCATACCTAGCACTGATATCAGACCTAGGAACATGTGACTAGACAGGTCACAGTCCATAGGGGAGAACCTACTATTATTATTCTGCTAAATGGACATAGTATTAAATCAACTTCTAATGACTTACCATTATACCTATAGATTAGTGCATCTCTCAGCTCACACCAAAGAAGCTTTCTTCTTGCAGCAGATGGTAATTAACACAGAGATCCACAACTAGTCAAACTGCAGAGAATAAGAGATTGGAGTGCTCAGCCCTAAGTGGGATACCCATTTCAAGCCCTTGCTTCCAAAGGCTTGGGAATCATTGAGGAAGAGGGAAAAGAAATACTGTAAGAGCCAGAGGTTGTAGATGACTACAGGAAACAGTGTTTTCCAGACAGCAAGGCAGTTATTCGTATGAATTCACAGCAATTGTGGCAGCATGCCCAAGACCTATGCAAGCTCAAGTCAGAAAAATTCCCAGTATAGGGGTTGGGGGGTAAGAAGCCCCAACCCTAGCTAAGAAACTACTGGCAACTGATAGTTGTTCAGAGAGAGAGTCAGGTTTTTTTTCTAAGGGTATGATGCTGGGTAAGTTGACAAGGCTCCAGGGTATGCACCTACACTGAGGGCATTTGGGGTACACAAATTAAATTCAATAGGGCTTTAAAAAATAAAAGACATGAAATCAGGCAATGGGTATTAAGGGATTAAAGGGGGGTGTAGATATGGGAGGGGCCTAGAATATGATCAAAATATATTGTATGAAATTCCCAAAAATTTAATTAAAGAATTTTTTTTTTAATTCAGGGGTCAGTGAGATGGCTCAGCCCTTGCTATCAAATCTGAGACCTGAGTTCAATCTTCTAGGCTCACATGGTAGAGGGAAAGAACTGATTGCCACAGGCTGTCCTCTGACTTCCATGGTGCACTTTGACAGGTGTACACTCATAAACACACACACACACACACTTAAAAAAGAAAAAGAAAAAATCTTGCAGTTCTGTCAAACCCTGGAATAAAGACTTGGAGGTCACTGAACCTCCTTGTCTCTTCTTCCCAATGTGGCCATGTTGATTAAAGCTCCTTTGCTGCCTTTTAATACTGCTCTTTGCTGGTCAGGATCAGGAGGGGTGGCAGAGCCCAATCTGTTGGAATTCCCAATGTTGAGGCATTTGCCCTTAAACTCTGGTAACATTTTCCAGGAATCATATAGCTCCTTCATTATGAGTCAAGTTGACCTACATTATTTTTCACTTCCATCTCACAGATGAGAAAACTGAGACTTAAAGAAAAGTCAAGCATAGTGGCACATGCTTGTAATCCCAGCACTCAGGAGACTGAGGCAGGAGGATCAGGAGTTCAAGGCCAGCCGGGGCTAGTGAGAGTCTGTCGGGGGGCGGGGGGGGAGACTATACACAGCATTTTAGTTCCAAAAGGCAGGGCTGAAACTGAAGCATCAATCTATCCTGCAGAGCTTTTATGTCCAGCTGTACTGTTTCACTGATATGGGGGGTGGGGGGCAGGAGGACACACAGGACCTCAACATGGGCAGAAAAGACCCAGAACAGAATCTTTGGGTTCTAGAAGAGAGCCCTCTCAAGAACAAGAAATGACAATAGGGACCTGAGTCCTGGTATCCCCAGTCCCAGGACTGAATAATTGGGCCCCTACGCCAGCCTCTTCCCTCAAATCACTTTACTATAGCCTAGGATGGGTTCCAGGCAGCCTCTCCCCACCTTCAATCCAGCCTCATCCTCATCTTCCCCTCTGTTCCCCAGGGAGAAATCAAATCCCCTAAGTAGAGAGGAAGGAAATATTCGAAGAATCCTATCATTTTTTTCAAACTGAGGGTCTGTCATTGAGCTACATCCTTTATTTTTTATTTTGAGACAGGGTCTTGCTAAGTTGCCCAACGCCTGGCTACCCTGTCTTTAACAGAACCTTCAAGCAAGCACTTCTCTCTATGTGTTAAGGGAGTAACCCACTCACATTTCCTCTTTCAGAGAAGAGAGTGTAAGCCCTGGTATGGGAACTGGTGGAAGCTTCGAGGGTGAGAACTGACTGTGCAACTGGCACAGAGGGGGCCTGTGATCGGGCTCTGCCTGAGGATCTGGGCTCTGTCAATAACAGTTATTACTGGCACACTGTCAGGATGTTCCAGATATGGATGATCCCACTTCCAGCCATGCTCCAGACAATTCTGGGAAGTAGATATTGTTCCCAGCTGCTGCTGAAAAACTTAGTCACAAAAAGCCCATCTCAAAACATGGAAGCTGAAAGGGGAAATATTTTGCTTTTCTGAGTTTCTGCCTCTATTTAGTGGGTACAATAGTGCCCACTAGACAGCACTGCTGGAAGCAGAATGAACTGACAGGGCCACAGACAGTTAGGTACTCAATAAATATGACTCCCTGACTAACCTCATGAGATGGAGACTCTTTTGAACAGTACCTTGAAGTCACCTGGGAGCTTCATTTGTTTTGGATAGCCCTGGCTGGCCTAGAACTTGCTGTGTAGGCCAGATTGGCCTCAAAGTTGCAGCTATCCTCCTGTCTCTACCTCTCAAGTGCTATAATTTATAGGCCTGTGCCATCACATCTAGCTGTTCACCTGGAATCTTTAGAAAGGCTGGTACTAGGCCCAGCCTCAGAGACCGGGACTCAAGTGCTTTGGTTGTAGCCTAGGCATCTGGATTCTTAAAACTCTTTGAGTGCTTATAGTGTTCAGCCAAAGTTGAGAATCACTGTGTTCTGGACTTCCAGTGGGTGGAGGGTAGAAAAGCTGGGAGGCCACTGCCCTGTTTAACATTGAAACAGCCAAGGCCCTGGCCAGCTACTTCCATTCCCACCCCACCTCTCCCAAGTCACTCACCCAGCAGCCAACAAAAACTTAATCACTGAAAACTTAATCAGGGGCTGGGAGATGGCTCAGTGGTTAAGTGCTTTGCCATACAAGCCTGAAAACCAGAATTTTGAACTCCAGAATTCATATAAATGCCAGGTGGGCATGGTGGCTCATCTGTAACTCCAGCCTAGGAAGGTAGAAATAGAAAATCCCTAGAGCAAGCTGGCTAGCGAGACTAGCTATATTGGCAAGCTCTGGATCTGACTGAAAAAAGTAGGACTTGAGGATGATTGCCAAAATCCACTTCAGACCTCCACATGCATGCACACCCATGTATGTACACACACAGGCAAACACATATACATGTATGCATACAACACACACAGATTTAAAAATGGAAAAAGAAAAAAATGTAATCAGGCTCAATGTGCTGGTATGTACCTATAAATCTAGCACTGGGGAGGCAGAAGCAGGAGGATCACCAGTTAAGGCCAACCTGAGCTACAGAGTAAGTTCAAGACCAGCCTGGACAACTTAGTTAAGATGCTGTCTCAAAAAAAAAAATGATGGGTTTCTTACCCAGTACTATAAAAGGAACCCCCAAACCCACCTTAAATTAGACTACTCATAAGGCTGGAGAGATGGCTCAGAAGTTAAGAGCACTGGCTACTCTTGCAGAGGACCTAGGTTCAGTTCTCGGCACTCACATGGCAGGTTTCAACCATCCATAACTCCAGTTCCAGGGGATCTGACACCCTCTTCTTGCCTCCACATGCATGGCATGACACAAGTACACTTACATACATGCAGGCAAATCATTCATAAACATAAAATAAAAACAAATTTTAAATTTAAAAAAAAACAATTGAGGATCATAGCCCCATTGTCTTCCACACTTTATTCAGATTCATTTATGTTAAGATATGAAAAGAGATAACAAATAATTTCAATAATAAAACTTAATGACAGAGTCTTGATAATTATAACTAAATACACATGCATCTGAATGAAGCTAGTGTCCTCTACATTGGTTCCTCTGCACCAACACAGTTAGTTTCTTCATTAGGGACAGCAAACAAATCCATCGTGAGCCTTCTCAAGAATATCTGATGTGTGAACCACCTAGGTTCAGTTCTCAGCACCCACATGACAGCTCGCAACCATCTGTAACTCCAGTTCCAGGGGCTCCAATTCCCTCATCTGACCTCTGCTGGCATTACATATATGTGGTACACTTACATGCAAAACATTTATACACATAAAATATAAATTAATAAATCAAAAAATTAAAAAATTAGATCACTCATTTTCATTAACTTCCCAATGCATTTATCTATTAGTTATTAACTCACTTATTTTGAGGGGATAGAGAGATGACTCTGCAGTTAAGAGTGCTTGCTCCTCTTGAAGAAGGCTAGAGTTTAGTTCCTAGCACCCACCAGGCTGCTCACAACTATCTGTAACTCCAGCTCTAGCAGATTCTACACCCTCTTCTGGCCTCACATGCACAAACCACATACAGACACCCATATATGCACATAATTTAAAAAATAAAAATAAATATATTTGTATCTCATATAACCCAGAATGGCCTTGAACTTCTGATCCTCCTGCCTCCATCTCCCAAGTGCTGGGATTACAGCAGTGTGGAACTCAAACCTAGGGTTTAATGCATGTTAAACAACCACTCTACCAAGTGAGCTATATCCCTAGGCCTCTCCCATTACATCAAGCACTCTACCAAGTGAGCTATTTTCCTAGCCCATTCCCATTACATATAGCAGGTTTTAAAAGCAGAAAGAAGCCAGGCATCATAGTGCATGCCTTTCAGGAGACAGGAGCAGGCAGATCTCTGTGAGTTCAAGGTCAGCCTGTTATACACAGAAAGAGAAAGAAAGAAAGAAAGAAAGAAAGAAAGAAAGAAAGAAAGAAAGAAAGAGAGAAAGAAGAAAGAAAGAAAGAAAGGAGAGAGGAGAGAGAGAGAGAGAGAGAGAGAGAGAGAGAGAGAGAGAGAGAAATTCTGGCCCATTGCTCCTATGTTCTATGGTCAATCTGTCCCTGGACAGTTCCCACTGGGCACTTCTACCAGATAGCTCCCCTGGACAGTCATCTGAAATTGGCCCCTCAGTTTTCCTCTCCGAGATACTGTTACATGCATGATGATGGAGTGAACACATCATATTTAAAGCCATTGCTTTGTGTGTGCATGTGCCCACTCCATGCCTCTCCTCTTAGACTCTTAGATCCAGGAGAAACAGGGTCCCTGTCTGCTCTGCTCCATGGTTGTATTTACAGCAGCCAGCACTGTAGCTGGACAGAGACCATGCTTAATAAAATATTTGCTGGGATCTGGGTTGTAGCTGGGTGCTTATCTAGCAGACACAAGATCCTGGGTTCCATCCCAGCACCACAAAAAGAAATAAACAGGGGTTGAGGTGATAGCTTATTTAGTAAAGTGCTGACTTTGCAAGCATGGGGACCTACATTTGGTCCCAAGAACATATGGCACCTTAAACAAACAAAAGCCAGGTGGGGCAAGTGCTGGGAAGGTGGAGACTGACGGACCCTTTGGGCTAATTGGAGGGCTCCAAGCCAGTCTTAAAATACTAAGGTAGGGGCTGGGGAGATGCCTCAGTGGATAAAGTGCTTGCTGTGCAAGCATGAGGACCAGAGTTGGGATCCCCAGCACCCACATGGAAGCAAGGTGGGCACAGCAGCCACCTATATTCCCAGCACTCGGGCAGAGATGGGATCCCTGGGGCAAGTTGGCCAGTTAGGTTAGCCAAAATTGGTGAGCTCCAGGTTCAACAAGAGACTCTACCTTGCAAAACAGAGAATGATTTAGAAAGACATCTGACACCAACTTTGGGCCTCTACACTCTTGTGCATACATATCTGCACACATGTGTAGTTGCATGGGAAACATTCCTGCACACACACATGCATAACAATAGTATAATAATTTTTTTGGTGTTTTGAGACAGGGTCTCCCTGTAGCCCCAGCTAACTTGCTATATAGACCAGGCTGGACTCAATCTCACAGAGATCCACCTGCTTCTGCTTCTAGAGTTCTGGGACTAAAGGTGTATGCCCCATGCCTGACAATAATAATGATAATAATATAATAATAATAATTTTTAAAGTTCATAAAAGAAAAACAAAGTTCCACAGTACCTGAAGAACACCTGAGGTTGACCTTTGGCCTCCACATGCATGTGCACACACCTGCACCTTCTCACACACAAAAGAAACAAGTGAAAAAATAAATATTTGGGGCTAGAGAGATGGCTCAGCAGACAAGAGCACTGACTATTCTTGCAGAGGACCTGGGTTCAATTGCCAGCACCCACATGGCAGCTAACAACTGTCTGTAACTCCAGTTCCAGGGGAATCAGCACTTTCTTCTGACCTCCGCAGGTATTACACAATATGGGTACATTTATATAGAGGCAGGCAATATACTCATACATGTAAAATAAAAATAAACAAATATTTCTTGAATGAATGAACGACACCAGCTCCACAGTATCTTGGAGGGCTGGATGTTTCAGAATTTCTTCATTGCGTTATATACAGGTATGTAGATATGCATGTATATGCATATTAATAATAACCCCTAACTAGAGAGTGCAGCCAGCCCTCCATGCCCATGGGTTGCACATCTGTTGATTTAACAAACCTTGATTGGAAAATCTTTGTGGAAAAAAAATTGCACCCATACTGAACATGTAGGAAAATTTTCCCTTGCCATTATTCCTAAACAACACAGTGAAACAACTATTTACATAGCATTGACATTGTATTAGAGATTATAAGTCATTCGGACATGATTTAAAGTATACTGCAAGATGTAGGTTCTATGCAAATACTTAGTTTATACGAAGGACTTGAACTTCCAAGACTTTAAGTAGCCAGTGGTGAGAAGGTTCTGGAGCCCAAGACTCCAAGGATCCAAGATGGAGGATGGACCACATTCTCAGTCTTATCTCTGTGGGGCAACTGGGGAGACATGCAGGGTCCTCTTGTATCCTCTGCACTGGAAATAGCTTCTCTGCCTGCTACAGGTCATGGTCCTAATTGAATGTTCCTCCTGTGCAACATCTGCACCTTGCTACCCCTGGACCAGGTAGAACAGAGGGGCTACAGGCCTTTTTTACAGCCAGGTTCACCAGGCAGCAGGAGCAGCCCAGTGCGACAGCATCACCAGAGCCCCATGGAGACTAAGGAGAGGTGCTGGCTTGGGGAGCAAGAGGAGAAAGGGTGCCACCAGTGGTAACACAGCAAGAGTCAAGGTTGTGGGGCAGATGAGGGCAGCATGTTGGGAAGAGCCATGGCCCTGTGGTCCTGGGGTATGGAGAAGACAAAGAGGAGACAGCACAGAATGCATCATTACATGCCTCCAGCCCCTGCCTCACCATCCCTCCGGAATCCCACCCTGCAAGCTTCCCCTGAATCTTACCAGGCTGTCCCAGCCCTTGAGAGGGGACAGGTATCTAACCAGAACCATGTCCCCCCCTCACATTCACCCTCTTCCTGGCTAAGATGCCAGGCATTGTGCTAAGTGCTTTATGTGCTTCCTTTCAAGTTCATCTTCACTCACAGCAGTCACAGAAGGTCACACTATCATTATGCTGGGACTGACAGAGGGTTAGGATTGTTGTGTCATTTGCCCATGGTTACCACATTTGTCTCAGAGCCCAGCTCTCAACCACATTGCTATACTTGGTCTCAGAAAGGCTACTGCCTAGAATCATCACAGACCCCCAGTCTTGAAAGGGCAGCCTCAAATAAAGGAGTGGGGGGCGGGGGCTTCTCTGGAAAACTAGTGTTGCAGCTGAGGTCTCCCGTCATTTTGATGGTAGCTTTCCCTTCACGCTTAGTAAAGGTGCTGCAATTACTGTGGTCACCTCTGGCACTAGGGAATTTAAAGTGAGACAGAATCATAGGATGTCAGGCTGGCAGGGACCTAATGCCACACCTCTCAGCTGGCAGGTGAAAAACCAGAGACCCACAGAGGCTTCCCACACCCATCTAACAGCAGCCATCGAGATTTGAGGTGGGGGCTCTCTAGATCTTTCTGCCTATGCTCTCATGGCCAAGACAGGTCCTGTGTAGCCATTCTGGTTCTTGCTCTGGTAGACTTCATTTTATTTTTTGAGGGGTGGGGGCAGGAACCTAGAGGCTCCTGCTTGCTAGGCAAGTCCTCCACCACTGAGCTGTATCCCCAGCCTGTATACTTCCATTTTGAATTTCAGCTCTTACCAGCAAGCCCCTGGGAGCCTCCTGCCTCTTCTCATTTCATGTGTCTTTAAAGAAAGCCCTGCTTGCCTCAGCTCCCTCTCATTGGATTTTTGTCTTTTGGAGCCAGGGACCCCTCTCCCTCCTTCCTCCCTTCCTCCTCTCCACACTCTTCCTCTTCCTTTTTGTGTTAGGAGTAGAAGGGTCTGGGCCCCACTGTGGCCATGTGCTGGCCAGCAGGGGCTGTGGGGTCTTTGAGCTGCTCTGCAGTGCCTCTCTCTGCAGCGTCTCCCCTCTCTCATGGTTGCTGGGAGATTATTAGATAATTTTCAAATTTGTAAAGCGCCTTAAGCTCCTCGGAGGCAAGGTGGTATATGAGTGTAATAACAATAACAATCCTATCTGTCAGAGCCATTGAGAAAATGAATCTTGTTATTCTCAGAAACCAGCCTAGAAACCGCAGCAAGAAACATGAAAATAAAGCGTGCAGCTCTGTCTCCTGACCAATCAGGGTGGGTAAAGTGGCCCCTGAGAGCTGAGGTGGCATTGGACGCCCCCCTCCTGCAGCCCAGGGCTAGTTGTAAAGGGCTCTCAGAAAGTCACCCAAATTGCTTCTGACGTTTCACCAATTAAAATGACTTTAGGACAAGTTGAAATCAACTTAGGGAGCAAAGCATTCTGATTTCTGAAGCTCTCGGAAGGTGGCAGGGGGGTGGAAGGACAGTGTCTGAGCAGGCTGTCACTCACTCAGGAGTAATGACAGGAAATCCATCAGGGACAGTGTGAGTCTGGAGAATTAGTAAGGCAGTTTACACTGGTGCTGGGAGTCAGTGGGACTGATAGGCTAGGTTCTTGACGGCTATGTCAGCTTCTCTCCTAATGAGCTTCTCTGACTCCCGAACTCACCGTCTGGACTCACTGCTGGCAGCTTTGAATCCAGCTGGTTCTGACCCTTCAGCGAGGACCTGAGGGCAGGCTGGCTTTGTAGGCAGAGAGGCCTGGGTTCAAACTCTGCTTGCCACTACCAGCCCTACAATGTTGGTCAAAGCACTGTGCCTCAGTTTCCCCAGGCCTAAAATCTACATGAAGAGCCATGTGGGAGGTAGGGGCAGGAGGACCAAGAGTCCAAGGCCAGCCCTAGTTACTTAGTCGATTCTAGGCCAGTCTGGGGTATCTGAGATCCTGTCTCAAAAGCACAAAAAGTAAAATAAAATCTACATGGTAGAGCTATTCATAGTGCTGTCTGAGAGGGAAGTAAGCTGAGATATTTCTGCTTCTTATACACCCTATGGGTAGAAAGGAAGGTCAGGGTTATCTGCTCTGCCTTGGAGTATCATCTCCTTATAATCACAATCCAGACCTTACCCCTGCCCCATCTTGGCTGTGTGACTATAAACAAGTCTCTCTGAGCCTTAGTTTCTTCATCTGTAGAATAAAATAAGCATGTCACGTCTCTTTGGGCCCACTGGAAACAAGCTAGGAGAAATTACAGAGGACTGCAGCACGAAAGACTGCAGTCAGATTGGAAATGGACTTGCAGGTAGCTGGGCAGCAACAAGCTCACTCCTTCCTGGGGTCTTTGGCTGTGGTTGAGCAAAATCTTCCCCAGGAGAATTTCAGCCTCACCATGCTAGAGGGAAGGCAGGCAGGACAACTCTGGAGTTGCTCCACAAGCTGGAGAAGGTGACCACCATGGTCCAGCGGTCCTTCTGTGGGCTTTCTTTGAGACTCATTCTCCAAAGTCTTGAAGAATCTATAGTGAGCCTGAAGGGAAGTCACTGGTCACATCCTCTATTATTTAAGTTTTTCATAAAAGAGCCACCTCCTGGGTCTAGAAGAATGACCGGGGACTGACTCTTCCTGGCAGGAAGTGAAGCAGCTGGGCCGGAGGCCTAGTTTGTCCTGCTTGGTGCTCCAGGCTGAGCTGAAGAGTCCCAGCCTGAGCTGAGCACCCTCTGTGGTTGGACAGTCTGGGGGAGGAGGCGGGTGGTCCTCTCTGCCTGAGGCAGGCCCACCAGCCCCTCCACACAGCTTATGGACTCTGCACTGATTTTATTGTAATTTCCTCCTTGTCGAAGTTAATAGCATTCGTTTGTTAATTACTGTATATTTTTAAAGTAAGAGGAAAGGGAATTCCCACTGGGGACTCTTGCCTGGCTAAAGCAGTGTAAGGTGAGGAAGGGAGAGCTTTCTGGGGTAATGAGCTTGCCAGGCTGGTTTCTGCTCCCTCCCATTAGTGCCTGAGGCTGTAAATTGCCAAGGTGGGAGGCACCATGTCCCTGGCTCTCTTCTTCTGGGGACAGCTCCTCAGCAGAGCCACTTCTCAGCCCCTAATTTGTGTCAGAGTCCCTGCTCCCTATCCTTGTACTCTTATCAGGGAAGTGTAAGGAGAAAACCTGGCCTGAGACTCAGGGAGCCAGATCCCACTGAAATAAGACTTGAGGGGTCTCACCTGTGACAAGGGGCAGCTGACTGAGTAGAGGACTTCTGGTTGGGAAATACCTAGAATGGGGTGGGGGAATGCCTATATGAAAATTTAGCCCTTTAGCTCAGTGGTAGAGCACTTATCTAGCACACACAGGGCCCGAAGTTCAATCCCCAGCACTGCATTTTAAAAAGTAATATATAGGTACTGGCGAGATGGATCTGCTAGTAAAGTGCTTGGCTCACAAGCATGAGGACCCGAGTTCCAGTCCTAGCACCCATGTAGAAAGCCAAGGATGATGGTGTGCACTTGTAATTCCAGCACTGGGGAGGCAGAAACAGGTGAATCCATGGGACTCACCAAGCTGCAGGTCACATCCTGCAGAGGAAGGGGGCTCAGCACACTTGTCTCCCCACCCATGCTCCTACCCAGAGTCTCCGGGAAAGGAAACTAGGGCTGAGCCACAGACCCAGGAGGCAGCAGGATAGAGTAGGAAAAAGAGGAAAAGAAGTGAGACAGAAGGGAAGGAGGCAGAGAGTGAGGAGAGAGACTGCCAGACAGAGAAGGATGGAACTGGAGAAGGAAGTTCATACCATCTAGAGGCACTGATTAAAATCCTGGAAGAAAATGTGACAGAGAGACTTTCTATCTTCCTATTGAGACATTTAACCTAAAAGAAATGAGTTAAATAATTTATAAGGAGAATAAGTGAAATTTGCTTTGATCAAATTAAAAAATATGACTGTGGAAATAAAGTGTCCGCTGCATCCTTTCTAGGCGGCAGAAAGAGCTGCCGAGAAACAAAATGACAAAGACATAAAAATAACTAACCCTAACCCGGCAAATATTAGCACCATATTTTTTGGGAGATTACATGGCGTCACTGTAGGCTACGCAGAAAAATCCTCTCTAAGCACCAACAGGAGAGGTCTGGCTCATCGTGGAAGACCCATAAAAGCCAGAAAATGGATAAAATTTTCCTTTGCAAAAGCGATCCAACTTCACTCAGGGGTTAGCCCAGAAGCCACAAGGGATTGAGTTAAATTTCCCATTTGTGCATTTCAAAAAAAAAAAAAGAAAGAAAGAAAGAAAGCTACTCACCTCCATCCCAGCTCTGTTTCTTGAAGATGACTCCCATTCTCCCATTTATCCTACACAGACACACAAGCTCCTCCAGGATTGATTTTCTTTCTCTCTTTCTTTCTTTGGTTTGGTTATTGGAAATGGGGTATCACCATGTAGCCCCAGCTGGTCTGGAACTCACCATGTAGCCTAGGCTCTCTTGGAATTCGTAATCCTCCTGTCTTTATCTCCCCAGTACTAGAATTATAGGCTTGTACCACAATGCTCCAACTGAGCTACATCTTCAGCTTCCTTAATCTGCTCTTAAACCTTCCAGGGGAGTTGGAGAGATGAGTCAGTGGCTAAGAGCACTTTCTGTTCTTGCAGAGGACCTAGATTTGGTTCCCAGCACCAACATAGCAGCTAACAACCAACCATCTATATAACTCCAGTTCCAGGGGATCTGACATCCTCTTCTGACCTCCACAGACTTCTATATTCACATGGTATACATGCATATACTCAGGTCTGCACACATATAAAATTAATTAATTTTTTTAAAAAGGAAGATTCCAGAGCCAGGCACAGTAGCATATGCCTTTAATCCCAACACTCAGGAGACAGTGGTAGGGAGATAGCTGTGAGTTCAAAGCTAGCCTGGTCTACATAGGGAGTTCTAGGCCAGTGAGTGCAACATAGTGAGACTCTGTCTCAAGATAAAAGAAACATCTCAGACCAGTTCCAAGAGTCCTGAGCAAGGGATAAGTCCAGATACCACTGACTTAACCATTCTGCCTCAGCAAGTCTCTTTTTATTTATTATTTTTATTTTATGTGTATGAGTGTATTGCCTACATGTAGGTAAGTGCACCCATGTTGTGCAATGTCTGTTGAGGTCAGAAGAGGGTGCTGGATTTCCCTGGAATTGGTGTTGCATATGGTTATTAACTGCCATGTAGGTGCTGGGAACTGAACCCAGGTCCTCTCCAAGAGAAGCCAGTGCACTTAACCACTGAACCATTTCTCCAGCTCTCTCAGCAGGTCTCTTTACAATGGACTTGCCTGGCCAGGTGTGGTGGCACAGGCCTGTAGACTGTCGAAGAAGAAGGAGGAGGAGAAGGAGGAGGAGGAGGGGGGAGGAGGAAGAAGGGAAGGAAGGAAGGAAAAGAAAAGAAAGAATAAATTAAATGGACTGGTCTGCTGTGGTAGCACTGAAGGAGCCTCTGTGACAGCGTGCACATGTCTTCTTTCACCTGAAGAAATGAACAGCAAGTAGAACCCGAGAACCAGCAATCTCCCCCTGTCCACGTCTACTCCCCATCATCTGCCTCCTCCTGGAGAGTCCACAGGCACCTGTAGTGCAATCTGGAAGAGAAAGCTCAGCTCGAGTTGTGTCTGTCCCATTGGCCAGGGAGGCTCAGATGACCCAAAAGACCCTTAGCTCTGAAGAGAGCATCCATAGGTTAAAAGCAAGAACTTCAGAGTCAGACAGTAGCTGGTTCAACTTTCGACTTTACCACTCACGTGTGCCTGTGGCCTGGCTTTCTTTCCTTACCTGCAGGTCATGACTATTAGCAGAATTCTCCTAGGATGGAAGGAATGAGGGGATTCAAACAAAGTTCTAAGTATTTGTAAAAGTTCCACAAATGCAATGACCTTGAGTGAGGCATCCAAGGTCACAGTGAATTTTATTTCTGAATCTTAGCTATGGGATGAGAGGAGGGTTCAACTGACCTCTGTTCTGTCTGTACTATAAGAAAAGCTGTGTCTGCATTGCAGCCCTTGCAGCAAAGACAAGGGAAGCAAGATAAGGGTGCAACTCAGTCAAGGCCTGGAGAAAGCACAGCAGTGTCGGAAAGTATGTGGCAGCTCCCTCCCAAAGGCCTGCCATGTGCCAGAGGGTACCAAAAGCCAAGATGGGTTCCTACTGGAGAAGCTCCTTGGTGTTTGTTTTTTCTTTCTTTTTTTTTTTTTTTTTGGGTCTTTTTGAGACAGGGTCTTCCTGTAGCCCCAGCTGGCCTGGAACTCACTATGTAGACCAGGCTGGTCGTGATCTCACAGAGATTCACCTGCCTGCCTCTACCTTCTAAGTGCTGGTTTTTGTTTTTGTTTTCTTGAGGGAGAGGACCTCACATAGCCTGGGCTGGCTTCCAGAGATACTCTAGAAGGCTGGAAGCTTTTCACAATGCAGATGCTACCTCCAGTAGGAGTGAGGTCCCTGTCCCTGGGGGTGTGTAAGCAGAGTCCGAGGGCCACATAGAGGGGTGTTGAGCATCCAGTGAGTATGTCAGGCTTGAGCCCAGATCCTACCCAACCTACATAGTCTTGGGGTGTCTGCCTCCATCCCTCTTTTCTGTGCTCCTCCTTTTTTCTTTCCCTGTGATTGATCTTCCTTTCTCCCCTCCCCTCCCCAGGACCCCTGAGAAAAGCAAAAAAACATATGTGAACATAGTCTGCATATTACGGGTTTGTGTGATAGACTGGTGTGAAGATAAAGGATGGGAAGGTAGGAAATGAAAAGGCAGGTGGCAGGCATGTGCACGAGCATGTGTGTGTGTGTGGAGAAAGAGAGACAGAGACACAGAGAGAGACAGACAGAGACAGAGAGAACCACAGCAGGTGTACCTGCTGTCAGGAGCTGGGCCGTGGGTGGGCCCAGGGCACACGAGTGTGTGCACTCAGGCAGAGCTGCTGAGCCACCATGTCAACGCAAGTGTGTCAGCCCCAGGATGGGGTTGAGCTGGCTTTTATCTCCTCTGGCTGTGCAGGATTTACAAGCTTTTGAAATTCAGGATTAATAAGAAGAGGCCAGTGTTTTAATCTATAATGGAACAGAAAGTATCATTATTGTTAAATAATGCACAGCCTGTCGTTTATTAAGAATTAATGGTTTATTGAGTGTTCAGGTTGCAGCAGCTGCCTGTGCCCTCCCTGGCCTGGGCTCCTAGCTGGTCACCTGGCCCTCAGTCCTGTTCTGAGCTTGGCTGGCTAGGCTGCAGAGGCAGCAGTCACCAGTGGGTGGCCTGAGAAGCTTGGAGTTTCTGCTGAGGGGCTTGGCCTCTCTCAGTGATGTTCTCTGGGGCAGGGATGTAGAGTGGGGGTTATGTGAGAAGATGATTCTTCTCTCAGCCTGGTTCCTTCTGTTCCCATTTTGGAAAGGGGAGCATACTCAACACTCAGGGCATTCTTGCCCACCTTTTTTCTAGGCTCAGGAGGTTGTCTCTGCTCCTAGAAGTGGGGACAGTACAGACCCAAGGATACAGAAGTTCCCTTCTTTCTGTTCCAACCCTCTGGGGCCTAGAGTAAGATGTCACACAATCTCTCAATAGAATTAGCACCTGCAGAGGCCTCCTGGCTCAGAAACAGGAAGCCACGTTAACCAACAATTTCTTGAGATCAGGCATTTTCTAGGCAGTATCCCATTGTAATCTATATCATCAACCTAGCACACGTTCCCATCTTATAGATGGGGAAGCTGAGGCTCTCAGAAGTTATGACATACCCCCAAAACAGCAGAGCATCCTCCACCAGCAGGGAGTACTTAGAATAGAGCCATGTGGCATCAGAGATGGCAGCCAGGACCCTGACTCCCAGCTCAGCATCACAGCCACATCCATCCTTGAGCCCTTGTGACACAGAATGCTCTGCCTAGCTCCATCACTAATCTGCATGATTTTGAATCTATGGCCAGAAAGACTAAGTTCCAGACACTGACAGAAATCAGAGCTGTGTGACCCTGGACAAGTTATTCAATGTCTCTGATGCTGCATTAGCACCTGCCTCAAAGGATTATTGAAAGTGCTCAAGGAAGTTATCACATCAGAGTGTTGCACACACTTGACAGTAAGCACTAGGTTGATACCCAGGAGAAGGAGTGGCATTGGGGTTGCTGGGGCTGTTGACTCTAGCAAAAGCTTGCTCCCATCATCCATAGCTCATGAGTTTCCACCTCATTCCTCCACTGTGGTGACTATGCAGCAAGCACATACTCCTCAGCACCTACACTGGCCAGGCTCTGTGCTGGGCACGTGTGGCAAGCCAACCCCAGGCTGTGCTGAGCCCCTTAGACATCCCTCCACATCACACCTTCCTTCGTAGCTCTTCCAGCTCCTTCTCACTCGGTTCCAGCTCCCAACCCTCTCCTCTCCTCCAGCCCAGTCCCACCTCCACCTAACACCTCCTGCAGCGCCCCACTATACCCCACCTCCTCTCTAAGCCAGACATCCCTACATTTCACCCTCCATCTCTTTCATCGCGGAGTTTGCCGGCAGCTTCATTCCTTCCTCTTTATCCCCTTCCCTCCTTACCTTTTCCCCATCCCCAAGCTCCACTCCATTCGTGTCTCAACCCATCTGCCCCACCCTCCTTCTCAGTCCCAGCCTTTCCTGGCCACGATCCCTCCCTCCAACTCCATTTCTCCCTCATCCCCAGCCCTGGGACTTCTCGTATCCCAAGGTCCTGAAGTCCTGTTTCGGGTGGGGGCATTGCCCCCAGAGGCCACTGACGGAAGGCCCATGCCAGGGGATGAACCCCCAATCTCCCAGGGCGGGTACAGCCCCAGCACCTGCAGCGGGTGGAGCCTCTGATTGGCTGGAGTGGGGCGGGCACTGACTGCACTGCAAGCAAGCGCCTCACTCCCCACCCCCAGTGTCTCTCTCCTCCGGGGCGGGCCACCACGCTGGGACCTCGGCCCACAGCCTGGCTCCTCACGCGGCTCCTGTTTTATTAACCTGCCTGTCGCTGCTCTCGCCACTGAATAGGGCCTGTGGGGGGGTTTGGGAGGAGAGGTGCTGGGCTTTGCCTGGGATCACCATGGAAACAGCAGCCTCGGCCAATCAGTGGGCAGGCAGACCGAGTGCAGCGGGCAGCTGGGTCTCCGAAGCCTCATGCCGCCGCGGGCTGACTCCTGCCTGACAGGCGGTCCGCAGCACCTGCGAGGGAGAGGATGAAAGGGGGGACAGAACCCTGAGGGAAGTGGCACAGGCAGCGGAGTGGCCGGGCAGACATGAGGCCAGGAACCCAAAGGGCTGGACTTAGAAGCTGCAGCGAGACTGGGGGCAGAGCCCTGGAGTGGGGCGGTGGTATAAGGATCTCGCAAGCCTGGGGCGGAGGGACCAGCTTCTCTCCAGCAGAAGTGCTCTGCCCAAACCAGGGCTTTGCAAGAGTTGGGACCACTTTAACGCTTTGTTGTGGGGAGAGGCTGTCCTGGACACCCAAGGGAAGCTAGCCTAACCCCCAACTCCCCAGCAGTGACAACCAGAAATTACTTCACACGTTCTCAAATGTCTGGAATGGGGGCAAAACTGTCCCTGGTCGAGAGTCATTGGTCTGAGCATTGGCCAATGGTTACTGTTGGTGAAACTTGTTCTTCCTGAAATGGCTTCCCTGTGGGGAAGGGAGAGGAGGACCAGGAGGGAGAGTGAAAGAAGAGGAAGAGGAGCAGGAGGGAGCCAGGTTGGGTGGGGTCCAGGGGATGGAAGCAGAGAAAGTCCTCCAGGAGTCCTGGGAGCAAATAAAGCATGCTCTCTAAATGCCTTCCTCCCTGAGGTTCCTTCTGGCCTGGCACACCCTGCCCAACCTTACCCAGGCTCATTCTGAACACCACATCCAGGAAGCCCTCCTTGACTGTCCCACTGTCATCACTGAGTTCTTTTCAGAACTCCTCAGAACTGAGCTCCTGCCTCCACATTAGGTAGCTTGCCCAGTCACAAAGATCATAGTAAGGATTCAAAGTAGGCTGTCAGGACCAAGGACTCCCCTGTCCAACTTCCAAGGTGTACAGTGAAGCTTGTGCCTCCTGGGTAGATCCAGAGCCCCTTGCGATGCCCATCACGCACGGGTGAGTAGCAGGCACTGCAAAGCTGTTCTGAATAGGATGGTGGCTCTGGAAAGGTCTGTGTGCACAGCCAGGCATTGAGCCCAAGAAAGCTGAGACTGAATGGCAACTCCAGGGTGCTAGACCCCCCCCAAAAAAAGACCAGCAGTGTTTTCTGGGGCATGATCTAATTGGGCCAGCTCCAAGAAAGGCAAGTACCATGAAGGCTACTTTTCAGATACACTGCTTCACCCAGGCCACCTCCAGTCTCCCACACATAACTGTCCCCAGTCCTATGGGTGCTGGGCATGCCCCCACCCCCCCCAGTGGCTAAAGTATTATACTGGTGACAGCAGTGTTGGTGGTTAGTGATCACAACTGGCAATCCCAGGCTCAGCCCAGTGGGCTTCTCACTGTACCCAATTCTCGGGCTCCAGGGTACCTCTGGGCTGTTAGAGCTAGAGGCTTCAAATGGCTCCTGGTGGAGCTGGCCCCAACCTGAACTTGACAAAGCAAACCCCCGCCTCTTCCCTTCTCCCCTCAGAACCCTTCCCTCCACCTCTAACCCATTTGAAGGGAAGAAGTGCTACCAGCAGAGGACTCTATCACAGCCCCCCTTCACTGTAGCTAGAGTGATTGCACATCAATCCCTGCCTCAAATCCAGCAGGAGAGCTTGAGGCTGAAGGGCATCTGCCAGGAAGCATTGCATGATGCCACTTCCCGCTCAAGTTAGGGTTTTGATCTGGAATCCAGGAGCTGGAGTCCCAGGAGGCTCCCATCAGAACTGCTCCCTGCATGCATCACCCACCTCCCTCAGGAGCCTGACACACACAAACACACACACACACACACACACACACACACAGCACCTCGGCTTTGAAGGCAGGGCTCCTGGCAGACTGCTGTTCCCATGGCAACCCCATTCCAGGCTGCCCTATCCAGTGCTTCCCTCCACCCCCTTCCTTCACCCTGAACCCACATCACCTTCATTCACAGAAAAAGAAGCGCATCACATCGGCCAAATGGACACCCCCAGGCTTTTCTCCATCCTTTCTCCCTCTTCTCATTCAATGGAGAACAAGCCTAAAAGAGAAGGGCTGAAGAGAGTGGGGAAGGGATGGAGACAGTGGGGGTGGCAAGGGGCTGAGCTAGGGTGGATGAAGAGGGAGATTGGAAACAGGAGGAAACATTTGTGGTCCCCAAGGTTTAGGCCTCTGTTCCTCTCATTCCTAGGGCTTTCTCATCTCAGTGCATGCGTCTGTGTCTCTCCAAAGTGAACATTCAAGGCCCAGACAAGCTCCCTGATGACCTGCAGGCCCCACTCTGAGGCCAGGCTCTGCATTGGAGCCCAGGTATTCTCCCCAGCACCAGCCAAACATAAACCCTTGGGCCCTGGAACACAGCTGTAGACTCAAGGGTGCCTACTCTGACCATCGGGGCCCTGATACCTACAGTGGGACAGCAGGGAAGCCTAGTGGAACCTCAGCCCCTAGCCCCTGGTCAGACAATATGACTCTTCTGATTGGGGGAATTTGGCTTTGGGGCTTTGGCAGGTGCTGTTGGAAAGTCAGGGGATGCCTGCTCAGATCAGTCCCGTCTCTTCAGGAGGCCCTTTTTGAGGGTCACAATTCAGCTTTAGAACCAGAGACCTGGGCTTGATTCTCTTGTCTGAAAAGGGGAGACAGGCAATGATACCCAGGTATATTTCATTTGCTCCTTGTGGCTCAGTGAGGCAGGATGTGTTGTCTGTTCTATAGAAGGGAAACCGAGGCTCAGATGTTCAGTGACACAGCAGGCCTTTGATCAGTCAATAGAAGGCAAATTTAGGCACAGGGTCTATGTACAGAAGCTAAGGCCTCAAAGGGAAGGGGGATGAGGGGCTGAAGCTCGGGTTAGAGAACTTGCCTGGCACTGGTGAGGCCCTGGGCTCATCTCAGCACCCCTCTCCCAAGTTGCCATGTAGTCTTAGTAAAGTTCTATGACCTAAGTGGGGGCCTCATGTGTTATTGGCTTTTGCTCTGTGGATATACAGCCTCCAATGGGAACTAAGCCAAAATCAAGGTCAAAGAGGTGTTGGGTAGATGGAATGATGTGGTCCAGGAGGGAAACTAGACTTTCTGGACCTAGAACAAGAAAGTGATACCTGGAGGAGAGAGAGACTTGACCTAAAGGTATGTAGGGTGAGGACCACTGCATCCCACCGGTCCCCCATTGGATGCAGCCTTTGGGAAACAGGTCAAGGTCAGCTGCCTCTGTGCTTAGAATCCTCCAGGAAAGGTAGCTGGCGTCCAGGAGGAAACAAGGCTTGTACCTGGAGAAACAGCAAGGTCTGGCCAACCCAGCAGCTTTCTCATCTCCTCAGAGGCCCACCTCCAACTCTTCAGGGGTGGT
>NW_008340429.1:1625877-1688088 GCF_000622305.1 Nannospalax galili
CTCTGGGAATCTCTGGAGGCCTAACCACCCCCCTACCCCCCACCTTGAGTGAACAAACCCAACAAACAGCATTGTTCCCACACACAATGGATACAAAGAACTTGGGAATTCAGAGAATGGTCCTGAATTTCGGCTTCCTTCCCCTCCAAGCCCTAGAGAGCTCCATTGTCTGTAAACTCCACTTAAAATACGCGCACCATTGCTCCAGCTGTGGAGCCACTTAAGAGGCACGGAAGAGCTCCCTCCCTCCCTCTGCAGCCCCTGCCAAGGCAGCAGGGAGGAGGGGAGCGGCAGTCTAGAGTTCCTGCTCCAGTGGCAAGCTGGTAGACTCTGCCTCTGCCCTCAGTGCCTATTTTACAGCTGAAAAGAAGACCCTGTCTCAAAAAGACAAAAAAAAAAAAAAAAAAAAAAAAATCCTGAAAACAAACTGTGTGCCGGAGGGTCCTGACCCACTAGATACCCGATCACCACCCCTTTGCACTAAAAAGTAGCCTCCCAGGGCCCCTCCCTCTACTCACCTGTGTGCATACAGACCTTCAAGGACAGGGAACGCACTACCTCTTTAAAGCACCTGTTCTATTGAAAGTTCACTAACTACTAGGCATTCCTTGAAAGAGAACCACCTGCTTCCCCTAAGGTCCAAGAGACTGGTCCACTCCTGGCATGCAACAGGCTCTTAGAATCCAAGGCCAACATGATATTGGAGGTCTCTCTCCCCTGGCTGAACAACTCTGACCTCTTCCTCTGAACACTATTAACCAGTAGTTTTGAGTCCTTGCCCCATTATTCTCCCTTCCCTGTGTCTTTAGAGAGCTGACCCCAACTCCCCCTAAGTAGTATTAGGTATCTTCCAAGGACCAGGCCCTGTGCCTAGAGCTAGGGATCAGACAAGACCCCAACTCTCTGTAAGCTGGGAATTCTGGTGGGAATGCAGGATATTAGGTAAACATGGTAAATGAATGCATAATTACCAAGTGAGATAAGGAATCTGACTACATGAACTGGGTAAAAGCAAGGAATATGGTTAGTGGAAGGGAGCTGAATGGCTTACCAAGATTTGAGGTCCTGTGGTCTTATTCAAAGAAATGAGGAGGCCAGTGGGAACATAGACCAATAGAACTCAGAAGTGGGGTTGTAGAGCAACAATGGGGAGTCTAATCTGATTCTAGAACAATGGAAAGACACATGCATGTGTCAAAGAAAAGCTAATTGACATTTTATATTTGTTGCAACAGGGTCTCATGTAGCCCAGGCTGGTCTGGAGCTCTTGTCATCCTGCCTTAGCCTCCTAAGTACTGGGATCACAAGCATACACCTCCATAACCAACTAGACTAGTTGACTTTTGCCTCAGAAAGCACAGATCCTTGTGGGGCTGAGGTAGAGTGCTTGCCTAGTATGTACAAAGTCCTAGGGCCAGTCCCCAGCACTGAATAGTCAGGCATGGTGGCACATGTCTGTAATATAAGCACTAGGGGACAGAGGGAAGAGGATCAGAAGTTCAAGGTCATCATTGGCTACATTGCAAGTTCCAGACTAGCCCGGCTACCTGAAATCATGCCTTAGAAAAGAAGGGAGGCACAGATCCCTGAAATCCCTGCTCTTAAAGCAATTCCTGGATGCCTTATACTTACTCTTCTCTCTGCCCAGGATGCTGTGCTTCCAGAATTTTCAGACCATACAGGTCTTTGCCCAAACCCTGCCTCCCACACCCACAAAAGCAGCTCCTCCATGACACTGTCACCCTGTTCCTTTCTGTCCCCTGTCATTTTTATAGCATTTACATGACCTAGAATTAAATTATTTATTTCTTTGCCTGTTTATTGTTACTTTCTCCTGTCTAGAAAATAAGCCCCATATTGGTTAGGAGTTTTGCTTAGTCATTAAATTTGCATGCTTCAAATCTATTGGTTCGAATGAAGTGAGGCAAGAGGCAGGAATGCAGATGGACAGAAAGCCAGCATGGTGCAAAGAGTGGCCCCAAGTGGCCCCCATCCCCAGTCAAGTTAGGGAGAAGCCCAATACACCAGAAAGATTGCATTCTCCACCCCCATCATCTACGCTTTCACAGAGTTCTATTTGGGAACAAAAACAAGGAAGATGCATCCTGGGCAGGAGTCCAGCCTTCTGTGACTGTTGCATTACGGCATCTAGCAAAGGTTAGCACATAGTAGGGCCTCAGTAAATAATAGATGAAGTTGGGCATGATGGTTGAACACCTGTAAACCCAGCATTTGGGAAGTAGAGGCAGGAGGATCAGGAATCCAAGCTCCACAGCAAGTTGGAGGTCAACCTGGACTACATGAGACCCTGTCTCATAAAAACAAAAACATCTCCCCTCCAAAATTAAGCATACAATAATAATGAACAGATGAATGAGTTGCTGATGCACTCCAAGATAAAAGGACCAGTGTCTGCCCCAAATACACAGAAGTAAATGGATACTTATCCATGTGTGTGGGTGTCCAGGCACATAGGCCAGTTCATTGTACCAGTCAAGATAAGCCATCACCTCTAACTGGCCAGGAAGATCCAGACAAGTGGGCATACCTCAATCAGTTGGTTAATCAAAGATCAGGGTAAGATATTAAGCACCAGACTAAAGAGGCAGTGGAGGGGCTGAGCCATGTGGCCCTCCAAGTTTCCATCTATCTTCCCACCTCTTATGTCCCTCTCCTTGTCCCCAGCCCACTGGGCTCTTTGCTTCATGTGTCCTACTCTTCTGGGTGCAGAGTGGCTGAACCAGGTGTCGAATGAAAGCTACAGCAGAGAGATTAGAATTCAATGGCACATTGCCAGGACTCGGCTATTTGACTATCTGGGCAACATTTTATTGGAAGGACTTTGTTTTGTTTGCAGTACCAAGAATGCTAGGCAAGGGCCAGCATAATGGCTCATTAGGTGAAAGTACTTGCTGCCGGGTCTGAAGACCTGAGTTCAATCTCCCAAAAGTTGTCCTGTGGCTTCCACCTGCACGGGTGTATACACACACACACACACACACACACAATAAAAATTTTAAAACGGATACTACAAACACTCTACAATTAAGCTACATCCCAGCCCTAATGTTTTATTTTATTTTTTAATAATATTTTAATTATTATTTTTATGTGTATGAGTGTACTGACTGCATGTGTGTAAGTGCACCCGTGTGATGCAATATTTGCAGAAGTCAGAAGAGGCCATTGAATCCCCTGGAACTGGAGTTATAGACAGTTGTTAGTTAACATGTGGGTGCTGAGATTCGAACCCAGGTCCTCTGAAAGAGCAGTCAGTGCTCTTAACCACTGAGCCATTTTTCCAGCCCTCCAGCCCTAATGTTTTATTATTTTATTTACTGATGCTGGGGATCTAACATGAGGCTTCCTCTACTCAAAGCTCTATGTCCCTAACCTAGGCAAATTTTTTTTCTTAAAAATATTAAAATTTATTTATTTACTTATTTGTTTATTTATTTATTACTTATTTAGTGTGTGTGTGTGTGTGTGTGTGTTTGTGTGTACATTACTGAGAGTTGAGTCTGAGTCTAGGGCATGCTAGGTAAGAGCCCTACTACTAAGCTATATCATGACTAAGAGCAGGGGTTCTGGGCTGGAGAGATGGCTCAGTGGTTAAGAGCACCAGCTGCCCTTGCAGAGAACCTGGGTTCAGTTCTCAGCACCCGCATGGTAGCTCACAACTGTCTATGACTCCAGATCCAGGGAATATGATGCCTTCTCTGGCTTCCACAGGCACCAAGCATGTACGTACATGGTACACATACATGCAGGCAAATGTACATGCAACAAATACTCATACATATAAAATAAAAATAAATGAATCTTTAAAAAAAAAAAAAAAAGAGCAGGGGCTCTGTCAGTGACTCTTTTTGGGCTTGAAAACCTACTCTGCCAGGGAACAGCTTACGCTGTGAGACTTTACTTTTCCACCCTTTTTACTTTTATTTTGAGGCAGGGTCTCCCTAAGTTGCCAAGACTGGCTTTGAACTCATTCTGTAGTCTAGGTAGGCCTTGAACTTTCAATCCTCCTGCCTCAGCCTCTTGAATAGGTGGGATAGCAGGCATTCTACCCCAGGCCTGGCAGCATTGCTCTGTTGGTTGATGGTCTACTAAAAGCAAATCTCGACCAGGGACAGCCAGGCTCAATAATAGCTGGTTTGGGGAAGATTTGTGAAAATAATTTTGTAGAAATCTTGGAGGTTTAATCTCAGTGTTCCCAGAGTATATATTGGGGTAGAGCCTGGTCAGTGGTTAATTCCTAGCTGGAATTCCTAGCTTACTGGAGTGTTTCAAATAACGGCCACATTGATAAAGCACTTACATCATGCTAAGCACTTTTTACACTGATTTTCTCAGGAAGGGTTAAGCAATTTGCTCAAAATTTTTACTGTTAACTATTAGGTGGCAGAATGTACTTGCAAGCTCAAGGGGAGGTGCCAAAGCCCCTGCTTTTAATCTGATGGTGGATATAACTGTGACTTGAAGCAGAAGTGGGACCTGTCTGGGCAGATGGGAGCAGGCCCTTCTAGGAAGAGGCCAGTGTGAGCAAAAGTTGGGAGGCAGTGCTGCTATCCTGCCTATCTGGCTTTCAGTTTTGTTTTTTGGTTCTCTCTCTCTCTCTCTCTCTCTTTCTCTCTCTCTCAGTGCTATAGATTGAACCTAAGACTTCATGCATGGCTAGCAGACACTCCGCCTCTGGGTTATACTCTTACCCTAATATGTCACGAAATCTTGTGTAGTTTGAAGTTCTAGATCAATAATAACAACAACAGCTATTGCTGATTTTTTTGTCTCTCTGTGGCTTTCAGGATATCATCCCTTGGGATGGATTTCTGGCTCTGGGTATGTCTTTCTCTAGTCCCCAAACAGAGCTTTATGAAAGAGTGAAGGGGGTGGAGAGAAGAAGGGAGAGGTAGAGGGGAGAGGTGAGGTATGGGAAGGGAATGGGCAGAATACTTTTGGTGAACTGTTTTTTTTTCCCTACCTTGGCTGGGGATGGGGGCCACTTGGGGACACTCTCTGGGCCAAGTTGGTCCTCTGCCCATCTGCATCCTTGCCTCCTGACTCATTTCATTCTAACCAGTAGATTTGAAGCATGCAAATTTAGCGACTAGGCAAACAAGTGATTGGCTCATTCCCGATATAATAAATGCCACTATTCAAGTAACTCCTATGTACCCCACCCCCATGCCCATTTGGGGTATTTGATCTTGTTTCTGGCAGGAATCCTCAGCTCCTCTGTTTTCCCTACTCTTTCCCCATTCTGAGTTAGCAAATCACATCAAAATGCCAAGATCCCAAGAGACGGGATGTGTGGAGACTCAGGAAGCCCATAACCTTAAGACGGAAACTTGACTGCAGTCTTCCTGCGCCACTCCAAGAACCACTGCTGGCTGTGCAGAGCATCAAATGCAGAGGACAGAGCCCAGAGACCGAGACACTTTGGGAGAATCCACGTCCAAAGCTTCCTAAAACCAAACCCCAGCATATCGGCTGTTCTTTTCAGCCCCTAATTTAGTAATTCTATTGAGAAAAGAGATTGTGGGTTTTTTTTATTTGATGTGATTTATTCTTTATCATATAAATAATAATAATTTACACAAAGCTCTTCCCCAAACAGAAGAGAATCTGTACATAAAAATAAACAAAAATTAAACTGAGCTGGGCCTGGTGCCCAGAAAACCAGCCAATTCCAAACACAACCAGGGGAAAAAAATCCTCCAGGTCCTGGGAGCTCTGGGGCCTTGGCTGAAATTCTGGGCGGAGGCTCTGACCCGAGAAGCCACTGCCCTCTCTTTGGACTGATGGCATCAGTGGCAGCTGACATCCACAGAAAGCTAGCCAGCAAGCTCGGTGGGCTTTGAGGCAGGTGAGATTTGGTCAGGAGAAATAAGCAATTTCCAAACTCCTAGGTAGTGTTGCTGGAGGCTGCCAACTTCCAGGGGCAAATGCAAGAGCTACTGTGACTAGGGAAGATGGAGTGTTGGCCAACACCCAAAGTGGGTGGTTCTCTGTCCCAGAGAGTACCTTACAGGCATGGGCTGGGCAGAGCATCCTCTGGTTTTCTGTTCCCTTGGCACTCTGGCTCTCTCTCTAGAGACCTGTTATTTTTACAGATATTGAAAGATGACAAGCAATCTCCTTGGCCATTGATTAATTTCTCTCAACAAATACTCTTTAGATGTTTTAAATTCTCTTCCCACTCTTGCTTTTATTTCCTGAAACTCCTGAGAGGGAGAAGGCCTTTCCACATTCTGAGGCTGTGTGTAGCATAGACTGAGCCCCTTCTTCTGGCCCATAGAAGGAGGTGGGTCCGTGCTTCTCTGTAAGTACATTGTCATTGCAATTAGGGATTTTATAAAAGGTGAAGGTGATGATCATAGTGGACATGGTATGTTGAGGAGGAAGAGGAGGAAGATGAAAGAGAAAGAGCTGCAGCACAGTGCTGAGTGTGCTTTGGGGTCTGGAGTGATGATCTGGCTTGGACTGAAACAAGAAAAGATGAATTGTGAAGGTGGTGGTGATAATAACAGTGAATTTGAGAGTGTGAACGTGAAGGACAGGAGACCGAAGGGAAGAGAACGCATGCAGGTGCAGGGTAAGTGTCCAGAAAGGAGAAGGAACATCACAGAGCAGCTAATGGCCCAGGTTCCAGAGCTAGATGTTCTGACTTTAAATCCAACTCTAGAGTATGGCTAAGGGGCACAGCACATGCCTAGGATGCTTGGGTTTAATCCCCAGTACCACTAAAAACAAAAACAAAAACCAGCTGACTTAGTTAAGCTCCTTAATATCCCTGAGCCTCAGCTTTCCTACCTATAAAATAGGTCTCACAATAGTATCTGCCTCATGGGATCACTGGACATTCAAAGAAAGCCTGATTAGTCTTGCTGGGAATGATGGTGCATACCTATGATTCTCAATGCTCAGGAAGTTGAAATAGGAGGATGGCAAGTTTCAGGCCAATCTGAATTTCATAGCAAGACTCTCTGGAACAGAGAGAGGGTCTGCAGAGATGGCTCAGCTCTTGCAAAGGACTAGGGTTCAGTTCCAGCAGCCATATGGCAGCTCACAAACATTTGTACCTCCAGTTCCAGAGAATCTGATGCCCTCTTCTGGTCTCCACAGGCACTGCACACACATAGTGCACAAACATGTATGCATACTTAATGCATATAAAATAAAAATAAACAATAAATCTTTTTTAAAAAGAAGAAAGGAAGAAAGAAAGAGGACAGAGAGATGGCAAAGCTGCCTCAGGGACAAAGATGGTGAAAGAATGGGCTTCCATAGGTTATCCACACACAAAATAAATAAAATATAAAATAGAAAGAAAAACAAATTAAAAAACAAGAAGAGAGGAAGAGCTTGTGATAAAACTCTCTGTAAAGGAGCTGGAGAGAAGATTCAGCAGTTAAGACCTGGGTTTGATTTCCACCACCCACATGGCAGCTAACAACCATCCATAACTCCAGTTCCAGGAGAATCTGACACCCTCTTCTGACCTCTGGGGGCACTGTATGACATGGGTACACTTACACTCATGCAAGCAATACACTCATACACATAAAATAAACAAAAAATAAATAAATAAAAAATTTTAAAATAATAAAAATAATAAATAAAAAATAAAAATAAATGAATAAATAAACTCTCTGTAAAGGTAAGCACCCTAGGTACAGATGGAGGTTATAGCTACTTTTAGACCAATGGCCACAAAGCCCAACAACTGGCTTGAGAAAGTTCAGAAGACCTTGATCAAGCCCCACCACTTAACCTGAGTGTCTCCCACCCACCCCTATTTGGGCCTGCTGCCTTGTGAATGAAATGAGTTAGAGAGGATAAAGTTTGAACCTCAACAGTCCCCTTGGGCAGTAACTCTGCACAAGTCACTTCATGGCCCGTGGGAACATCCAGACTCAGACAAGCTCATACAGGTGTGTAGGTCCAGGTGCAGATTGAGCAGCATGCCTGTGCCAGGGGTCAAGCAGAGGGAGATGCTGAGCAGGTTAGACGGGCCTCCTTTCAGAGTGGTGGAAAGGCAGAGATGAGTTCCCACCTGAGGGAGGGGGGAGGGTCCTGCAGCCCCTTACTTTAAGGCAAGCTCCAAAGAACTGCTCTCCTTGGGCTAAGCTACAGAACATGGTGATGCTATGCTATGATAGGGGCCATATTGACATCTGCTCAAAAGCTCAGTTAAATATGGGGTTTCACTCTCAAAATTAGCTCTTTTTTTCCTTGCCAGTTCTGTCCCTTGTTTGCATTCCTCACAAATCTCTTCCTTTTCCCTAGGATTGGAAGACAGGAACCAGAGGCAAGGGTCACCCATACATATTGCTTGATTAAATCTTTATAGACTCCCCTTGTTTAGACCTTATCTGAGGATGTCAGAGTCCACCAAAGTCCTCAAAACAACAGGTACTAGCTATGGCTGCAGGGAAGGGGTAGGCGCTTTTCTGTGACCCTGTCCCAGAGGATGCCAGCTTCTTGTTCCTTGAAAGCCAGTGGGGGTTGGGGAAGGGTAAGCTCAGGGTTCAGAGCCTTCATGGGTCCCTCTCCTCAGCTCCTTACAGGCATCAGCTACCCATTCACTACAAGTGATTAGAGTTTTGCATGCTCTGGGGTCCAATCCCAGGGCAAGCCATTCATAGGTCCTCTGGTCACAGTCTGTTCACCCAAGAGCCCACACCTGCCTGGAGATGTCTTCAGTGGGTAGGGTGAATATGGGCTCTGTAGATATATTTGACTGTTGCTCAGAAGCTATGCAGTCCATTTAATATGGGCTGGGCTTTTTGTTTGTTTAGTTGGTTGGTTTGGGTTTTGTTTTTTTTTGTTTTTGTTTATGATTTTTTTACTTTTTATTTTTTAAATTTTATTTTTGTCTTTTTTTTGCTTTTTTTACTTTTTTTATTTTTAAAATTTTTTATTTTAGTCTTTTTTTTTTTTTTTTTTTTTCCGGGGGCTGTGTCGTGCAATGCTGCATATGTCAGAAGAGGGCTCGGATGCCCCTGGAACTGGAGTTAAGGACAGTTCATAGCCGCCATGTGGGTGCTGGGAATCGATCCCGGGTCCTCTGCAAGAGCAGTCAGTGCTCTTAACTGCTGAGCCATCTCTCCAGCCCCCTTTTTACTTTTTTTTAAAAGACAGGGTCTCATGTAGCCCAGGCTGGCCTGGAACTCACCGTATAGCCAAGAATGATCTTGAACTCCTGATTCACCTGCCTTTACCTTACAAATGCTGTAATTAAGGTGTGTCCCTCCATGACTAGCGTTTTGTTTTTGTTTTTGTTTTTGTTTTATTTATTTTTTTTTCAGACTGAGCAATCTTAGTACATAGCTCTGCTGGCCTGGTACTCACTATGTAATGCAAACTAGTCTTAAACTCTGGCAATCCTCCTGCCTGAGTCTCTGGAGTACCACCATGCCCAGCTTGTGCTGGGCTAGATGTTCCACCTGCATCACTCACTCAGTCCTCCTTTACAGGAGAGGAATCAGGCTGGGAGATGTTAAGTCATTTGTTCAAGGTCATTCTTTAGAAACATCAGAGTGGAGACTCAGAGAGTACCCTGATGCCAAAGGCAGGGCTCTTGCCCATCAAGCTGAGCACCACTCACCTGGATGAATGTGAGCTTCCACTCTAACACTCGATGAAGCAGGTATGCTGAGACAGTACAGAGAGCCAAGATGGCTCTCATCACCCAGCCAGCCTCAGATGCACCTGTCCACCCATGAGCTCCTACCCACCTGGGTCTGCCCAAGCAGCCCTCAGAAGAGTTGGAACTTAGCCCAGAGCTATCCAGACAGATCATTGAGATGACCACATCTCTGCTGAGTCAGCAGACCCCTATCTACAGGCCACTATGACTTTCCTACTCCCTCAGTCCCTCTTCCCAGCTTGTGCCCCTGTATCAGAGTGACCCTACACTCTTGTCCTCTCTGTCCCTCTCCTTCCTGTAGCATCCCCCACTCCCTCCCAGACCTATATGTAGGCTTAGGGGCATCCAGACCGCAAGTCTGTCAGATGGACTTGACTTTGGGGATTATGGTACCAGATTTCCTGGTGCGTCTTGCAGCATCATGCATGTGCTTTTATAAATGAAAGGAAGCCCGAGTCTCCTGGCTGGCTGTTCTTCTGGACTCCCCTCCCCCTGCAACTTCTTGCTTATCAGCTGCACTATGCAGTCAGGGGAAGGGGGTGCACTGGCAGAAACTAGCTTGTTTCTGAGGCTGGAAAACAGAACTGTAGGAAATTAGCAGGCTGAGAAATGTCTGCTTGGCTCTGTGTCTGTATTGCCGCCCTCAGTCTTTCTCTCTGTAGCTCCATCCTGCTGCCCCTGCCACCTCCATCCTGCCTCCCACCCCTAACACTCCGTATGGGTGCCTGGGGCTTGGAGGTTGTGTCTGAAGCTTTGAGGAAGGCGCAGCTTGATGTGTGTGCTCCAGTGCGTGTGTGTTTCTGTGTGCCTGTGTTTAGGGATGGCAGACCTACCCCTCCTTGGGAGGCAGCTTAGCCAAAAAACGCCAGCGGCAGAGACAATCGTGCGGGTGGGGATGCAGCACACAGAGCCGACGGAGCCTGCAGGCAGGCAGAGAAGCGCCACACAAGAAATTGATTCCATTAAAAAGTAATCTTAAATTTAATAAAAGTTATGATTTGATTATAGCCACAGAACCTACAGGCAAGAGGGAAGGGGTGGATTCTAGTGATGGATAAACAGAACAACAAAAAAAAAAAAAAAAAAAAAAGGAGAAGGGACCAAAAGGAAAGAGGGAAGGGGGGGTTTTTAGGTATAGAAAAAAAAAAAAAAAAAAAAAAAAAAAAAAAAAAAAGGAGAAGGGAGGGAGAGGAGAAAGAAAGATGCTTAGGTTTGGGTGGATAAGATGGAAAGACCTGGGGGGCTGGAGAACGAGACCATTTTCTCTCCTCAGAAGAAAAAAGCCTGTGGCTGCTTTCCAAAGAGAATGTGAAAGAAGTGAAAAGTGTGAGGGGACTGGAGGAGCTAGGGGGAGATGGAGCAGTTGGGTGGGTGGGAGAGGCTAGGGCATGGTGACAAGGCCTGGGGGAGGTGGACGTGGCCTGTGGAGTGAATACCGAACCTTAGGAAGGAGCACAAAGCACACACTGAGCAGACAGGTAGTCCTGGATTTCTGTTCCAGATCAGCTTTTTCCTAGCAGTGTGACTGGAACCCTCTCAGATCCTCAGTTTCCTGTTACTAACCACAAGGTGCCCATGAGGTAGAATGGAACCAAGCAGTAGCCAGCGTCTTCTAAATCCCTAGGAAGGTAGTTCTTTCTGGACACTCCCCACTAGAGGTCATTGTCTAGCACTGCCCCCTCCTGTTGCTTTGCAAACACTAGCCTAGCCTCATTCCTTTTGTTCTTTTCACCATGGAGGGAGATTGAGCTGCCTCATCTCTAATTCCACCCTGCAAGCTGGTTCTCCTAGGATGGCTGCTTTGTCCTTTGCCCATCTGTCAGAGAGTGGCCAGAGATGGTGGAACAAAGTGATGGAAGCCAGGGAGCTCTGGAGCATATTTGCATTATGGACTCAAGGACCATATACGCCCTTCCTAGTTCTCCATTCTCCACCCAGCCTTTTCTCTTCTCTGCTCATTGCAGAATCATACTCAGGCACAGAGTTGACATGCTCCTGACCTGGGAGAGGTAGGTACCTCTAGAGTGGGACACTTGGGTTCAGCCTCTCAGCCACTGCCATCAGGAAGAGGTGGGCAAAACATTAGTCTCCATGAAAGTCTCCATGGGTTTCCTCCAGCATGCACTGGTACTGTCTTGAGGCTGGGTGGAAGGGTGCTGGGGTCTGCAAGATCAGCACCAGAACCTGTGAGTGGGACCTGGAGAGGAAGCCAGGACATCACTGTGAGAGGCTAATCAAAGCCTGAGCCAGAAAATCTCAGCTACCCCAGTGTCCAGGAATCAGGAACCCGGAAAAGCAGTCGAGTATAGGAACCTCCAAGAGACATGGATCATTCTGGAAAAAAAGTGACTAGTTGTGCTTTGTTATCTCCAAAGTTTTCTATCACCTAAACACCCAAATTCATTCTTCTTTAAAAATATTTTTATTTGGGGGGGGCTGGAGAGATGGCTCAGCAGTTAAGAACACTGGTTGTTCTTGAAAAAATTTATTGTTATTTACTTATTTTTATGTGTATGAGTGTTATGCCTGCATGTAGGTAAGTGCACCCATGTTGTACAATGTTCTCAGAGGCCAGAAGAGGGCGTCGGATCCCCTGGAACTGGAGTTATGGATAGTTGTTAGCCATGTGGGTGGGTGCTGGGAACAAAACCCAGGTCCCCCTCAAGAGCAGCCAGTACTCTTAACTGCTCTGCTCCAGCCCTGTTTTTGGACAGGGTCTTAAGTGGTTCAGGCTAGCCTCAAACCTACTATAAAACTGAGGAACTTCTGATCCTCCCACCTCAATCTCCTAAATGTTAGAATTACAGGAATACACCACCATGCCCGGCTCAAATTCACTAAAAGCCTTCTTAACCGCCCAATAGCATGTTAATAGCATCTGCTGTTGGGTTGGGGTGTGACTCAGTGGTAAAACATTAGTTCAGTGTACATGAAACCCTGAATTTCCAGCATCAGCAAAAAGCTTCACCAGGAAACAATGAGAAAGATAAGACTGGAAATCCTTCTTTCTTTCTTTCTTTTTATTTATTTATTTGTTTTAAGACAGAGTCTCATATAGCTCAAGCAGCCCTTAAATTCTCCATGTAGCAGAGGATAGCCTTTAACTCCTGATCCTTATGCCTCTACCTCTCAAGTGCTGGGATTACAGGACTGTACCAGTAAGCCTGGCTCCTTTAGTTTTTTGTCTGTGGTTTGTGCTCCTTCCCAAGGTTCTGTATCATCACTCTGTAGTCCAAGCTAGCCTAGATTTCATTATATAGCCCAGGCTGGCCTTGAATTCTTGGTGATCCTCCTGCCTCAGCCTCCCAGATGCTGAGATTACAGATGTGAATCAACACACCCCACTCAACAGCACCCCCCCTTTTTTTTAATAATTGAGACTGACTCTCACTATGGAATTGGCTTCAACTACAAATCCTCCTGCCTTAACCACCCAAGTACTGTGATTACAGGTATAGTCCACTACACCCAGCCTCTAGAGCTATATATAATGAAGACTAGCATCTTCATTTTACTGAAGAAACTGAGGTCAGAAAGGGCAAGTTATTTCCCGAGACCACACAGCATATACTAGACACAACTGGGACAGAAAACCACCTGTCCAGACTCAGGCTTCGGAATATGCTCCCCAGGCCCACAGCCACCCACATGGAACACCACCCATCATGGCTCCACCTCCTGGAGCCCTCTGTGCTACAGTGATGCTCAGTTCCACCATTTTGAATCTCCGCCCTGATCCCCAAAGCAGCTTCTCACATCTAGTCTTTTTCCAGGGACGGTGGGGCCCAGTCTGCATGTGCCATGGCCCAGGACATTTCCAAGAAGAATTATAGACCTGACATTCCCAGGAAGCACTGGAGACAGCAGATCAAGCCCAGTGACCTGCAGCTGAGGGGCTCTGGGCATTGCTGAGGGTCCCCACTGGGATCTTGGAAGTGATCTGACTACCCCACAGAGTATTTTCAGACCCCTTCTCAGAGCCCCTCCCTCTGAACCTGGGTGGGGCCCTCACATGCTTGGTGCTTTCTGAGACAGATTCCTTTCTGCTGCAAACCTCAGGCTTTTGCTGTGAATCTCTTTTCCTGATCTGTCCTCTGTGAAGAGAGCACCTGACCACTCCCTGCTTTCAAATCCAACCACCTCTCTGTTCTTGACAAGACTATTTCCTCATCTTTCACAGAGACTGCAGGGCTCTGCAGAGAAAAGTCCCCAGGCAGTCCTGACTTCTGTGTGGCATTCGCTAAGTACCTTCTGCAACCTGTCCCCAGAGCTGATCTCCCATGATGGATAAGGAAGACGGTCCAGACAGAGAAAGAACACATATTGGTCAAGAGCCTGTTGTGGTACCAGTCCTGTGCTGGAGCTAGGCCTACGAGCAGCTCTTTGATCTTTGCAATGGTTTTATGAGGCAGCTCTTATAAGCTCCACTGACAGTTGTGGCAAGGGAGTTTCTGAGAGGCTAAATGAGACTGGGGAGATGGCTCAGTGGATAAAGCACTTGCCATACAACATGAGGACCTGAGTTTGAAGCCCCAGAACCCATGTAAAAACTAGAAGGGTAACTTCGTCTATAACCCAGTGTTTCTGCGTGGAGGAAGAATCTCTGGAAGCTCATGGGCTGCTAGCCTCATGTATGCAGTGGTGAACAAGGAAGCCCTGCCTCAGAGGTGAAAATCAAGGACCATCACCAGAGGCTCTTCTCTGAACTCCACACATGTGCCACAGAACATGTGTGTTGCACATACGCTACACTTGCCCGATTAAAAAAGAGAAGGAGAGAGTGGGAGAGAGAGATTAATTGATTTAACCAAAGTCACACAGGAAGAAGATGGCAGAGCCAGGACTTGAACCTGCCTATGTCTAAATGGAAGGGCTTGTGCTCCTTCTGTCCTGCGTAGCTCTCATCTCTAGTTCAGCCCCAGGGAAGGAGGGCTCCTTCACAAGAGAAAGGTCTCCACTCTAACTTGGCACAGTCTTTCAAAATGAAAAATTCATAGACATTTTGAGCCAGCAATCTCTTTTCTAGGAATGAATCCTCAAGAAACATTCATGCATGCATACAGAGTGTATTATGTTCTTGTTTGCAATGGAAAAAAAAAAACAGAAGCAACCTGAATGTCCATCAACAAGAGTGGAAAAATGTAATGAATTACCATATGGCTGTGAGAAAAGATGGGCAAGACTGTAAATCAAAGGAGGATATACCAATACCTTGAATATTGAATATATTTTATATGTACACATATCTTACATATATATTTTTTATTTATGTAGTGGGGTTTTTATGTGTATGAGTGTATTGTCTGCATATGTGTAAGTATAGCATGTCATGAAATGTCTGAGGTCAGAAGAGGGCATTGGATTCCCCTGGAACTGAAGTTATGGATGGTTGTTAGCTACAATGTGGGTGCTGGAAATTGAATCCAGGTTCTCTGCAAGAGCAGCCAGTACTTTTAACCACTGAGCCATCTCTTTAGCAGCAATTGGACTTTTAAAAATAAGATGTTGATGGTTTCCCAGTGAGAGGAAGTAAGAAAAGGAGGAGAAGGGTAAAGAGGCTGCCAGGCACCAGGAAGCAGCCCCTCCACCCTGTCTGTCCTCCAACTCACCCTTGAGGATTCCCAAGTGTAGACATAGCAAACATGGAAGTTTGTCTGGGACAAAGGAAAGGAGTGTCTTATCAGTACTGGGCACTGCTTCCTCCCACCATCCCCATCCCCACCTGGCACCTCCTGAAGCAGTCTCAGGCTAGACCCACAGCTGCAAGTCACCGGTCACCTCATTAGGTTCATAATCAGTGGAGGTTATGCACGTCTCGCCATTAGAGAGTAAGAAGAAGTGTTGAGGTCACTTCTCTAGGCCATATCCCATTATGCAGTGAAGCTATGCAACATGGACCATTTAGTTCATCCTTGGCCTCTATTGTTTATTACTGAGTTTTGTATACTGTAAGTCAAATGAAATCTAGGGACATCTGATAAGGAAGGGGGGAAAGGCAGGGATTTGTTGAATGTTTTCATTAATATTTAGAGATTGGCTCGAAGGACATCCGTTGCAACTGGGTGTTGACTGTCCAGATAAACTCCAACTGGCCTTGTCTGCCCCTCTATACCATGTAGTTCCACCCTCTCTACTGTCATTATGCAGATGGACAGTCAAAGTAAGGGTAAAAGTTATCACCCATCTCAAATAAGCTCCTGAAAATTGTCTTTGGCTGTAAATTCCTTCCAATCAACTCCCATCTTCCTGTTTCACTGCTGAATGTGAACTCGGTGATCCAAATGGACCCCACCCTCGACCAGAAACACATACTCCTGCCTGCCCTTCAGACTCAATTCTCTCTCTGGGTTCTCTCTACCTGTTTTTCTAGACTGACCTAGAGACTCTTGCCTATAAATGACAGAAATAATTCAAATCTCAAGAAGTTTGGGATATAGCTTACTCAGTACAATGCTTATCTAGCACACACAAGGACCTGGGTTTCAGCCCCTGCACCACATATAAAACTATGTATGGGGTCTGGAGAGATGGCTTAGCAGTTAAGAACACAGACTGTTCTTGCAGAAGACCCGGCTTCGAATCCCAGCACCCACATGGCAGCTAACAACTGTCCATAACTCCAGTTCCAGGGGATCTGACAGCCTCTCCTGTCCTCCATAGGTATTGCACAACACGGATGCACTTACCTACATGCAGTCATAACACTCATACACATAAAATAAAAATAATAAATAAAATATTTTTTTAAAAAACCATGTATGGTAGCACATGCCTGTAATTCCTGCATTTGGGAGATAGAGGCAGGAGGATCAGGAGTTCAAGATCCTCAGCTACATGGAGAGTTCAAGGCCTGCCTGGGCTACATGACACCCTGTTGAGAGAGAGAGAGAGATCAGCTTAAGTTTTTTTCTCACATAACTAGAAAGCTCATAAATACAGATTTCAGGCACAGCTGGATCTGGGTACTTAGACAATATCACCAGGCATCTGTCTTTGGCTCCTGTCTGCTCTCCTTTGCATTAGCTTTACTTTCTGCTCTAAGCAGTCCCATACTTAAACTTCCCAGAGTAACAAAGCCAACAGAAAGTGACTTTCCCCTAAGAGGTCATCAAAAGGCCTCATGCTGATGGCATTGGATCTGTTTCTGAGTCACTTATAGCTCAGGGATGTATGACACAGATTGGCCAGATCTAGTCGTGCATCTACCCAGAGATCCTGGGGTAAGGTCAGAGGGCCAGCCCTTTCTAAACAGACACAGGGAAGGGTGGTTCCCTGGAGGGAATCTATATGGGAGTGCTTACCAGCAGGAAGAGGAGAGTCACTTGGTAAATCCTGGTGGCTATCCAGCCTTGACACAGATTCTTGGGCAGTCTTCTTTCTAGGTCTGTTTTCTCTGGTGGGAAACTGGTGGGGTGTTGAGATGTTAGCTCTGCTCTAGGGATACTCTTGAAGCCTGCTTTCTTTTCCTAGCCTGGAGCTGATGATCTAAATTAAAGCAGCTCCCAGGCCTTACCCTGTCACCAACATTCTTACTATTCCCTCCCATGTGTCACTGCCCCGCCCCCACCCACCAGCAGACATGCTGGTATGGTGGGAAGAGGGACAGAGAAAAGAAAAAGAAAGTGAGAGATGCACTGGAGAGGAAGACAGAACAGAAGAAACAGAAAGGGAGGGAGGCAAGGGTGCATGAGCAAACTTCCAAAGTGGGCCGGTCCTGAGTGCCTGGGCCCACCTCCCATCCCTGCTGGCATCCTCTAGCCAGTGGGTGGTATGTGCTAGCTTAGCGGTGCCAGGAGCCTGGCTGGGCTGGGCTCCAGGCCGTCCTGCCTTGTCAGGCTATCATTATCCCTACTCTATAGCTCTGGTCACCTGGAGGTTCTTTCTTCTCTGGCACACACCAACCTGCTCACAGGTGCCCCTGCCCTCTTCTGCCCAGCTTTCAGCTCCTGTTTGCTGTCTTCTTTCAGGGTCCTCTCACTGCCACACTGTCAGGGCCTCTGTGTGTGGGGGTCTAACCAGGCCCACTCTCCCGTCTTCTTTCCTTCCTATTGTATTTTCCATGCAGTCTAAAGAAAACCAAGGCTTCTGCTCCAAGGAGCCTCCTTTTCTTTTCTCCTGTAGGGGGATAAAGGCAGAAAGGCAGAAGAGCAAAAAGGAAAGCAACAGGGGCAGGTGCTGGGCGGGTCCACTGACTTAGCACTCCGGAAACAACATTTGCCCTGTTTCCAGTCTATGGTGCACCACAATCCTCCTCACAGCTTGGGTTGCCTGCTATCTTACTGTTACCCCACATACAGGATCCAAATCTTCCACACTCCCTGAGTCCCTTTCTATGTTAAGTTTGGAATTTCCAGCCAAATGCAGTGTCAAAAGTCTGTAATCCTATCACTTGGAAAGAGGAGGTAGGAGGATCAGGAGCTCAAAGCCAGTCTTAACTATATCATAGTGAGCTCAAGGCCAGCCTCAGTAACACAAGACCCTGTCTCTAAAAAAAGAAAGTTTGAAGACTTAAACAGATCCCTCACTCTAGACTCTATATAGAAGAGGTTGTAACTAGATAAAGGATAAAAATTCTAGTGTACATACTACCATTTGCAATCCAGTGGCCATGGCAGACATTACTAATCAACACGGGCACAGCCCTCTCAGGATGCACTATAGGCAGTTGTTAATCATTCCATAACAGCTTCTCACAATGGACAGGCTGATCCCTCAAGGCTCTTCCCATGGTGACAGCGAAGGATTGTTTTGACCCAGCTGAATCCTTCCTCTTCTCCATTTTGCCTTTCTCACTCTGGCTCATTCTTTTGATCATTCCCATGCCTGCCTTTCTCATCTTGCTGTGTTTCTGAGTTCTGCTGCCAAGTCCACATAAACTCTAGTTGCTGTCTGGGTCACCAAGGTTCTGTTTACTGTCACTCAACCTCAGGCTCCTTGTAAGTTACATCTTCTGGGCAGTCACACTTACACGTGTTGGACACTTCTGTAACATTGGCTCAGAGAGGTAGGCAGTGATAGAGACACCAGAGACAGTCACAAGGCAGGAGGGATGAGACCAGAGAAGGGTTTTGAGGTAACAGAGTGGGCAAAGTAGGACCTAGAGTTGTATTTATGTATCAAGGTCACCTTGGTAGGAATGGGGAGAGGGGGCTTGAATGAAATCCAAGGTCACAGTGGGAGGGAGGATCAGGTAGGACCTAAAACCGCAAAGGACAAAGGGAACGTATAAATTAGGAGCTCAAATAACAGATATGAAAAGGACAAAGGATTTTTGGTAACAGGGAGCTATGAGGAATTGCCATAATGAGATGGACTTAACAGGGCTTCATAGGTGTGGAAGCAACCACTAGTTCCTGATCAGAGGAGTTTGAACCAGGAGGGTAGGTGCCGGCTGACAGCCAATTAGAGGCTTATTGCAAAGCCTGACCCAGGTTTCTGGACATGGCTTACCCGGTCAGAACTGCCTAGGGCAGTTTCAGACATTCAGGAAGTTCTGCCAACTTTATCTGAAGGGCATGTGTACTTAGGGGGCATGCACAAAGGCCAGCGGGTCAGAAGAACAGTGACCATAGAAAGCCCCCATCACATTCCAGCTCATCTACTTTCTAACTATGAGACTCTAGCTTTAGTTCTCTCATTTGTAAAATCAAGATGAACAGCAACTAAGTCTTAGAGTTGTCATATTAAATAAGAGTGTGTATTCGGGGCTGGGGAGATAGTTGTCAGTAAAGTGCTTGCCTGAATTTGTTCCCCAGAACTCAAATAAAAATGTTGGGTGTGAGGAGTTGGAGAGGTGGCTCAGTGGTTAAAAGCACTGGCTGTTGGTCCAGAGGACCAGGGTTCAGTTCCCAACACCCATGTGGCAGCTAACAGCTGTCTGTAACTCCAGTTTCAGGGTATCTGACACCTTCTTCTGGCCTCTTCAGGCATCGCAGACACCAGTGCACTTACATATATGCAGGCAAAATACTCATACATGTAAAATAAAATTAAATACTCAAAAAAATGTTGGGTGTGATAGTGTGTGCTTCTAATCCCAGCTCTAGGGAGACAGACAGGTAGATCCCTGAGGCACACTGTTGGTCTAGCCTAGTTGGTGAGCCTCAAGCCAGTGAGAGACTCTGTTTTAAAGAGGACAGCATTCCTGAGAATGACACCTGGGGTTGTCCTCTAACCTCTATTCACACACATGCATACGCGCCCACATGCACCCTCACATATGCATACTCACATATGAACACACATACACAGACACACAAACAAAAAATTAAGAATGCATATTGGAGTCAGACTAGGTAGTACAATCCTGTAACTCCAGCTATTTGGAAGGCTGAGGCAGAAGGGTGTCAATTTGGGGACCTACCTGGGCTGTATAGCTAGTTTGAGATCAGCCAGAGAATTTAGCACAAGCTTGCCTCAAATTAAAAACATAAAAAGGTCTGATGCTATAGCTCAGTGGTAGGTTGTTTACGTTTTCTATTTAAGACTCTGAGCTCAAACTCTGGAACTACCGAAAGAAAGTAGCTGATCTTAATGGCTTCTAGTACTTAGGAGGTAGAGGCAATAAGATCAAGATCAGGAGTTCAAGGTCATTCTAACTACATATCAAGTTTGAGGGCCAGCCTAAGCTACATAAGAGACCCTGTCTCAAAAATAACAATGATTTAAAAAAAAAATGATTATAGGAGCTGGGGTTATAACTTAGTAGTGGAATGCTTGCCTAGCAAGACCAATGTTTGTGGTTTATATCTATCTATCTATCTATCTATCTATCTATCTATCTATCTATCTATCTATCTATCTATCTATCATCATCTATCTATCTATGTGTGTGTATGTTAACCTATGCTATCAACTTTAAGGGTAAGATCTTTGCAGGCACACCATCTAATTCCCATGTGATATGCAAGCTTTGTCTAAATAAAAGGCTGTAATCCAAAACACCTGCTCTGGGGAATTGGTGGCATAGGAAGAGCTGTGCAGCTTCTGCAGGACCTCCAAGAAAGGACTAGTTGATTCCCATGTAGAGGCCATATATTGCAGAACAGCACAAGCACTGGCCAGACTGAGGGCTGAGAACAGCTCAAAGACGTTGACAAGAGAGACAGGCAGGTCCTTAGGCCAGTCTGCTTTCCTTTGCTATTGGGTTGTGGGTTGCCCCAGCCCATGCAAGCTACCTGGAGCAATCTCCACCCCATGAAGCAAATGAGAAATCAAACAGGACCTCTGCTGCTCCTGAAAGGCTGTCTCCTACCTGAGTTGACCTGGTTGGGGTCAGCAAGGGTCAGCCAGGCCTACAGACCAGCAGTCTCCATGCCAGTCTCTGGAAACAAGGGATGAGGCTAGTGGGGCAGTTCCCTGAATCCCTGCGACCAGTCCCTCAGCTGCTGTCCAGAGGTTTGAACTGAAGGTAGTCAGGAGTGGAATGTCCTGGGATCACCTGACTCTATCTTGTGCCCATGCCCATAGGATCTGCCACATAGGGATGAATGGGAGCCAGGCCAATGCAGGAGACACCAACCTCCCAGCATGCTACTGTCTTCCTCCACACCCCCAATCCTGAAACAAGTGAACTTGAACTTGGGAATACCCTTGCTTTCTAGAAGCCCGCTCAATGGTATGCCACATCCTTAGGCCAAGACACAGAGGCTAAGAGAAAAAGGCTGTGGAGTCAGACAGATCTGAGTTCAAGTCCCAGCTTGGTCATTTACTACTAGGACCCAGGGTTTGGATACCATAGAAGAATGTCCTTTCAGGCCATTGTGGAGCCCTTTTCCCATGACCACCTGGTTGCACATCTGGGAACAGAGACATATTTCAGAAGGTCCAACTCTTGGACCCCCTTTGACCTCTGCTCTGGCCAGAGTCCAGGAGGAGGCAGCAACAGGACAGGAATAGATAGTTCAGAACAGCCTTGCCAGAAGTGGCTGAAGTGGGTCCTCCCCTCCCTGGGAAGCAGAGCAAAGGAAGGGCCTTAGGGAATGGGACCCAAACCTGCCTGCAGGGAGAGAGTTCCCTGGGTTTTAGTTCAGACTCTGGGTAATCAGGGCTGGCCTTGGGGGATGAAGTCGACATTTCTCCAAGAAAGTAGGAGACACTCAGGACAACAGTCTGGGAAACCCCAGACACTTTATTAGGGACCTTACCTTGGGAGTCCCTACTGCTGCCCCTCCTCCCTCCTACCCCTTTCCTGTCTCCATCATTGCTTTCTTTCTCCTCAGGAACAGCCTGTGTTCCTGTGTTTACCTGGGGATGTGGGGTGGCTAGGTCTGGGTATTTCTCTGTATGTGGGTCCTTCCTTGTCCCTCACCCTGCGGATGCCTGGGCTGGATTGTGTATTTCCGGAGTTGCCTACTTGAATCACAGGCTTTTATTTTTAGAAGATTACGAAGGCAGGGGCTGGGAGGAGAGGACTAGGGACCCAGAGTGGAGGAGGACCTGAGTATAGGGACTGTGGAACAGGAGTAGAGTGAGGCACCGTGGGGTAATAAATAGGATGGTGGGAAAAAGGAGGTGAGGAAGTGGGGGGCGGGGGGAATACTGTCCCAGTGCCCTGGGGCCCTGAGTTGGGGAATCAGAGTCTTTCTTCGTCTGGGGAGGGTGTGTGGAGGGGGCCTGGGTCAAAGGTCAGTCTCCTGGCATGTAGCTGGATCTCCAGAGAGGCTGAGGAGCCTGGGAAACAGGCTAGGAAAAGTCGCTCCCCTCCTCCCTCCCCAGAGGCCTTTGGGACTGAAGAGTAGCTTCCTGTGTGGACAACTCCTCTATCCCTTGATCTGGGGATGTCTTAACCCTTCTGGTACCGGTGTCGGAGAAAGCAGCACATGTGTACACATGATGTTTCGCTACTGGGAGGTGAGGGG
This sequence comes from Nannospalax galili, assembly GCF_000622305.1. NCBI lineage: Eukaryota > Metazoa > Chordata > Mammalia > Rodentia > Spalacidae > Nannospalax > Nannospalax galili. The sequence continues at coordinate 1,648,393 of NW_008340429.1, forward strand.
ACAAGAGCCAGAACCCAGGGATTGTGGGTTAGGAATTACTGCAAGAGTGACGAGCCCAGGCTGAGAGGAAATGAGCCTTCAAGTTGGAAACCTGTATGTATTTCCATCTCCATCTCTGCAGTGTGACCTTGGGGAGTTCCTCAACTCTGCATTTCAGATGCAACCTTGGGAAATCTTGAGAGTCAAAGCAGAGATGGCCTGGTCATTGAGCGCAGAGGAAGGATGTCTGCTGGTCCTTCGTGCCCTGGAGTGCCCTGGCTAAGGCAGCTCGAAGTCCACAGACTGAACTTCAGGGCATTCCCCTCCTGCTGCATAAAGGCAAAAGCCACTTGCTTCTTGCCCCCCTGAATGAGCATGCTCAGCACGTGTGGTACCTCGCACACGCTGGGCTGCCAATAAGGCTGAGATAAAGAAGTAAACTAAATAGTCTAGTGACCCACCTTAACTTCAGGATGGGATGTCTTTTCCCTGTCATGTTGCCTCCTGAAGAGTGGATTATAAGTCAGAACTGGCGTGGGTTCAAGTTCTGACTGATACCAGTGGTGAGGCTTTGAACAAGTCCCATTGCTCCTCTGGGCCTCAGTTTCATTTATCTATAAAATGGAGATCAGAAATAAAACTATGTTATGGTAAAACACCTGCCTATGACAGATCCAGATAGCCATTGTCAGCTCTACAGGGATGTACAAAGCAAGAGCATTATTGCCGGTTGTAGACCTAGTCCAGGGGTTGTATGTAGTGTGTCTCATTTTGAGACTGAGGCAGCTTGGAAGATGTGTGACCCTGGGAAAGTTTCTTGGGTCTCCATTTTCTCATCTGCAAAATGAGGATTCTAATAATACCTGCAGCAAAGGGCTGTTGGGAGTGTAAATGAGTTGGTACACATGAATGGTTATACAGTGCCTAGTGCTCAGTGAACTCCATAAATAGAGGTTATCGTTACTTTCACCCCTCCTCTATGATCTCCTCCAGCATCTCCCCACCCTCCTGTCCCTCCTGCCACCTTCCCTGCAGGATGACAGATATGCCCAACTTCTTACCCCAGCCTCATTGGGATGAAAATGTATCTCCCTGAAGCTGCCTGCCTCACAGTCTCTGAAAGAATGAGGAGAGGGTTGGTGAGGGGAGGCCATAGGCTGAGGGTGCTGGGAAATGACTTGGGGAGGGAAAGGGGGAGTCAAAAGCTGCTCTCCAACCCTCAGCTGCTGAAGTCAGATCTCACAGCCTGCCAGGCAGGGCCTGTGGATGCTGAGAGCTGCTTATCAGGTTAGCTTGGAGCCGCTGTCTCTGGCTGTCTCCACACATTACCAGACCCATCCGTTGCTCTCCTGCATGCCCTGCCTGCCCCCAGCTCTGCCTGTGCTAACTAGTTAATTGGATCTTGGCTAACCTGGTTATGGGCCGAGTCAGCGGGCTGCTCTCCCTCAAGAAGCAGGGGTGGGGGAGGTGCAGAACAGTGCATGTATGTGCATAAGCATGTGTGTCTGTGTGTTAAGAGCCTGTCTCTGAGCGCTTGTCCAAGCCTCCAGGGACCTTGGAACCCCATGCACACTGGATCTAGGTACTTGAGCAGAGTCTATAGCACCTTGGCCCACTGTAGGAGAGGGCAGGGGGGCACAAGTCAGAAGACCTTTTTCCCAAAGCCTAGCCCTGCCTCCTAATATAGTCCATATGACCTAGGTGTGTGTGTGTGGATGATTCTTAGCTTTCACCTCTATAAAATGGGATAAAAAACCTACCTTAGGGAAGTCATTTGTGAAGATCAAGAGAAGCAGTGTCCACATTCGTGCCTGGCACTTAGTAGGCACTCTGTGAATAACAAATCACCACCAGCCTTAGACTTGATTTCTGCCACATCTCTGGGATCCTGAGGTTGGGGAGGGAGGGACCTCGGGTGGGGGTGGAAAGGCTTTCATTCACAGATCCTCCTTGCAGGTGTTTCCTCTGAGGCACGGCTCCAATCTCCTCAATTGTTCCTTATGTAAATGTCATGCTAATGATCATGTCACTGCATCCCAGTGCCCAGCAAGGAGGTGAAGGGTGGGTTTCACTTCAACCAATACTGTCCCCTTCCTTTCCCAAAGAAGAGCCAATGCTGGTCCTCCAACCATACCAGTCCTCAGAGCACTGAGTGAGGGACCCCAACGGAGGGAGAAACAAAGAAAGGCCTGGGTCTTGGTAGAAGAACAGCCTCATCATCACCATAATCATCAACATCAAAACGGCCTTTGGAAACGTCAGATTCTTCCCCGCCCTGTGCAGGCTACTCTACAATTATGGACCACCACCACCCCCCACCCCACCCCCACCCCGCTAGAGTGAGGGAGGGGGTGGGAAGGTAGGGAGAGAGGGAGAGAGAGCTACTGGGTTGAGTTTGCTAATAAGCTATAGGCCAATCTTTGAATTCTCCTTGTGCCAAAGGCCAAGCTCAGGTCTTGACCTGGCCTGGGCTCCCGGTGGTGGATGAAGGATCACAATAAAGTGAGCAGACTGCAGGGAAGGAACTGATCACAGACCTGCTTGCCTCACCCTGCTTTCACTTTCTTCCCAGTAGGGTGGCTTCACCTCTGTCTGTGTCCTCAACTATAATTTTATAAAATGGGCCTAATAATTTCCTGCCATTCTGGGTACAGTGAGACTTAAAGCCTCAACGGAAGCTGGTCCTAACCTGTAACTAAAGTGACATCAAAGGAAAGGTAGATACATGTCCCAGCTCCTCTGCGATAACCTGAAGAGGGCAGGTCAGCATCCCTTCTAACTGCTTCCCCATGTAGCCACAGCTTGATGTGCCATCAGTTTCCTGAGGAAATGAGGAAATCAATGAAGTGTGCCTCCAAGTCGGGGAGCTTGAGTTGGGTCTCCATGAACATTGAATCTGCCCTCTGGATTCTTGTCCTGTGGTTTTATTTTGTTTTTATTTTATGAGTATGCGTGTATTGCCTGCATGTATGTGAGTGCACCCATGTTGTGCAATACCCGCAGAGGTCAGAAGAGGCTGTCGGATTCCCTGGGACTGGAGTTACGGATAGCTGTTAGCTGCCAGGTGGGTGCTGGGATTCAAACCCGGGTCTTTTGCAAGAACAACCAGTGTTCTTAACTGCCAAGCCATTTCTCCAGCCCCCATCCTGTCTTTTTTTTAAAAAAAAAAAAAATTATTTATTGTTTTTATTCTATGTGTATGGGTGTTTGGCCTGCATATATATAAGTGTACCATATGCATGCATTGCCCTTCAGATGCCAGAAGAGGGTGTCAAATCCCCTGGACCTGGAGTTATGGATGGTTGTTAGCCAACATGTGGGTGCTGGGAACCCAACCCAGGTCCTCTGGAAGAACAGCAAGCATTCTTAACCGCTGAGTCATCTCTCAGTCCCTGTCTTGTCTTCTAACTTGAGCCTATCCTCTAACTCTGTCCTCTAGATGCTTTAAAACTGGAGGTGCAAGGTGACACTGTAGGTACAAGTACAGCCACAGGTGAGGGGTGCTAATGAGGCTGATGCTGATCCAGCCTCTTCTCTGGGGATCCACATGATCACACTACACTGCCAGGCTCTTTTGCTGAAATGGCTAGGCCTGTGGGCAGCTTTCTTGTGGCTCCTCCAGCCTCTGTAGAGAGGAACTTCAGCATCAGTACCTACTCCAGGTCAGACCAAACCCTTGACACATAGTAGGTGCTCAAAAAATACAGATTGGAAGGACCAGAGAGGCAGCCCCAAAGGCTAATAAATACCAAACTGTGCAAGCAGCCAGCTCCTGTAATTAGAGGAGAGAGGACAGTCACTTATTAATATCAGATTCAAAGCAGGGTTAACAGCCATTGAGGATGGAGATAATGAAGACAGTCATTTCCTGTGCCCTCGGGGACTTCCTTCTGAGATGACCTTCTGAAGAAGGCAGGTCAGCACCCAAGTGCCTTCACTGTCTTAGTGTCCTGCTGCTCCCCTGGTGTTCCAGATGGTCTCTGCCTTGCTATCCCCCAGTTAGGACTCTGGCCTTTCCTGTCCCTGCCTTCCTCCTAGAGCCCCACAGCCCTTATTCTGGCCTCCTTACCTTATGATGCCTATCAGTATGCAGCCCAAATGAGAGTTCTGTGTACCCAAGCCTTATCTCCCCTGTGGGCTTCCAAACCCTGGGCACATTTATCTTCTGCCCACTCCATACCCCCAGAGATGAGAGCAGAGCCATTCTGTCAGAAAGGAGGCCTCATGCCTGTTGGAATCCAGTGGGAAGGGGGTGAGAGAGGGAAAGGGAAAAGAGAAAATGGAAAGAACGGAGAGTATCAGAGAAGAGGAACGTAGCTCCAAGAAGAGGGAAGGGGAAGAGAGAGGAAGGAAGAAAGGAAGGAGAGAGAGAAGAAAGCCAGCTGGTCATGTCTGTACTCCAAATCGGAACACACATATGCCTTGCCTTGGGAGCTTACAGTCTGGAAAGATGTGGTGGCCCCATACAGAACCCTGAGCTCCTGGCCCTTGGCTTTATGGCCTTGGCCTTTACCTGCCCTCTGGTCTGCCAGCCCAAATCCTCTCATTCCTCACTGGCTGGCTCCCCTTGGCAACCAGTCCCTGAGGAGGTACTCCTGGGCGCCATCAAGGGGTGGGGACTGCACAGGAGCCAAGCCAAGCTGGGAAGTATGGCCAGGAAAGAGTCAGCAAAGCAGATGCCGCCCCTCTCCTGCTGCCTTGATTAGAGAAATTGAGATGTTAATAATATTCTGAGATGCAAGGTGCTAATTAAAGTTAATTACTGTTTCCTTGTGAAGTAACCTCTCCTCATGTTTACCAGGAACAAGGCTGCCAGCCGCTCCCCTGGCTCGTGCCAATCATGATGCCCGCTGCTCAGTATACCCCACACCCTCACAGGTGCCCTCAGCTGTCCCCATCCAGACAGGCACCAGGAGCTGAGGTTCCCAGGTCCAGTGCCTGTCCACCAGTACTGCCAAAGAACACAAGGGCACCAGAGCAAGACCTGGGAAGAGGATGAATGACCTCAGGGGCTGCCACCTTGTTCTCTATCTCCTCCTTTCCCACAGGGTCTTGCCTGGTGTCTTTCCAGCTTCTTGACCTGGAGAGCAAAATATTTAACCTTTTAGAATCTATTTCTCATCTGCAAGTGGGGCTCATAATTCCTATGTTGTACTGTTGTTCTGAGAATCAAATGGGACATTGCCCATAAAATGCTTAGCATAACCACATCCATAGCTGGATTTAATAAGCTCTCAATTAAGGCTAACTGTGATTGTTGTTGTCTTTGTTAATAATTATCTCCCTCCCAACCCCCTCTCCTGTGTGGTCTGGCTGCAGAACCTGGGTGGATGTTGACCGGTTCTCCATACAGTGGACCACCACCCAGGCAAGCCGCACATGGAATCTCTCTTCCACCTCTCTTTGTGAAGTGCTTTCCCTCCCTACCCATACCCAACCCATCCTCCTCCACAACTCCCACCACCACCTGATCTCTCACCCAGAGAAGTGGAGAGAAGTGGCCAACCCTTGGCTAAAAGGAGTTCTGCTAAGCCGTGTGTGTGTGTGTGTGCGTGTGCGCGTGTGTGTGTGTGTATGTGTGTCTGTGTGTCTGTGTCTGTGTGTGTATCTGTGTCTGTGTGTGTGTGTACAGACATACTCTCCTATTCCAAACTTCATAGGCCTTTAGGGGAGAGGCCACCCCCTTGGGATCCAAGTTAGGTTGCCATGACAACAACTGCAGGTGTTCACCTCCAATCTCCCTTTCTTTCTCCCCCACCCCTGCCCACATAGTCACACTGGCCAATTCTGAGGGAGACACCACCTCTCTAATAGGAATCTCCCCACTCTCATTCTGGGCTACCTCTTCTGTCCTCCCACCTTCTCAGGAAGCCCTTGGGCTGGGGACAGGGCCAAGGGACCAAGCTGAGCCCTGTGAGAAATTATTCTTCTCAATCCAGTTTCCTCTGGGTGCTCAGTGCTAATCACTTAATATTACTGTCACCTTTGATTTGGGAGGATGAAGGCTTTGCAAAGGGCCACCCTGACTATAGTGTGGAGAATCAGAGTCAGGACCCTCTACTGGTTTCTGCTATCTTCCCCAGCTAGAGGATACCTGTCTGGCTTTTTCTTTCAGGGAAGCACTGCAGTTGAGCCTGGGTCACTTTTTTATGGGCTTAGAAGAGTAAGAGGAGGTACTTGGGAAGGATACCCAGGCCAGATTTGGGGTGAAGATGATTTGGAGGGACAGTGATGGATTCAGCAGGCTCTGGGAAATCCCCGAGGCTTGACCACTCCTCCTGGATTCCTTATTCTACCTGTTCTGGCCCAGGTATCAACTTTAGATTTAGCCTTGCCAACCTAGTCTGACCTCCTCCTCCCCCAAACCTTAGCCTCTAGCCCCTCTGGTAACCTGGACCCTATCTCCAAAGCCCACACCTTCTGCTTCTAGCTCCAACTGCTTCCATCCTAGGTTCTTCCTCATCTCCATTTCCTCCCCCAAGTGTCCCTGCCAGCCTCCCTTCCCAACCTTCTTCCTCCCTGACCACAGTCCTTCCTACCTACATCCCTTTACAGTCCTCCTATTGCCCCCACCCCTGTTTTCTTGTTTTGGGCTCACAATCCTCAAAGTCAATTTCCTTCCTTCCTTCCTTCCTTCCTTCCACCAACGTTTTTGGCAGTCACAGTAAATAAGTTAAACAAGGTTCTTGCCTTCTGTGAGCTTCTATTCTAGTCAGAAGAGACAGAAATTGAGCAAGTAACAAAATAATGACAGATTGGAATAAGGTCAAGAAACAGACCAAAGGAGGCCTGTGAACTAAATTAAAAGGGGCACCTTCTACTCCACCACTTGAATGCAGACTTAGGAAAAGGGTGATGGAGCAGTTCCCCAGGGCTACTTGGAAGGAGGCAGCCATTTGGTACAGGCTGTCCCCACCATATCATGGGAATGGAGGCACTTACCCTGTTGCTATCCTGTTACTAGCTGCTCAGTCAACCATAGCAAAGACATAAAATCAAGGTGATCTCTTTCCCAGCAGTCTTCACCTCCACCTCTGTTCTCAATCCACCAGCTTTTCCAGCTATTTGGATCTCAAAATGCTCAGGGGATGAGAGTTAAGAGTATCAATCCTTGGGGAATTTAAATGGGAAAACTTGGGTGGGGCTGTTGCTCAGCGGCACAGATCTTATCTAGCATGCATGGAGGCCCTGGGTTCAAGTAAAGCAGAAGAGGGTGCTGAATACACAGGCAAGAAAAGCCATGACCAAGTAGTTTTTAAAACCTATTTGTGTGTGTATGTGTGTGTGTGTACCTGAGTGCAGAAGAAGGCATGGATCACATAGAGCTGGAGTTACAGACGGTTGTGAACCACTGGACATGGATGCTAGGAACCCACTACAGTCCTCTAGAAGAGCCACAAGTGCTCTTAACTGCCTAGCTGTCTCTCCAGCCCCTCAGGCAAAGTGCTTTAGCACAGTCTACATGCTATACAAACTCACACAGTTGCAAGAAATAAAATATGCACACTGGGGGTGGGGGTAGAATCTAGCCAGGAAAAAGCTCATGGGGGCAGCTTTCTCTGGGTGCAGGCTACTGAGGATTGGGAGTACAGAGGGCACTGGGCAGGTATAACAGCTCTAAGCCACATGGAGGAATCATGTATACACTTGCAAACATAGCTCAGGGACTTTGCCCTTCCCAGTGCTGCAGCCCCATGAAATATTTAGGCTTCTGGGCACTGCTCATCCCTTATTGTCCCCCTCAGCAAGAATACTTCCCTTACATCATTTATGGCTGTCCTCTTTCCTCCCTTCAGAGGCAGGCAGAGAAGGAAAAACAGACCTGAGGCTGGAGAAGTCTATCCTTCTGATCCTGTGGGCAGGAGGCAGGGTCCAAGTTTCATCCCACACAAAGCTGTGGCCCCCAGAAATGGACACTCACTGAATGGCCTTGGGAGCAAGGAAAGGGGGTGGATTTGGGTCTAGGAAGAAGCCATTTTGGCCCCTATGATTGAGGAAGGTGCAAGAGGAGGAGGATTTGGATGATACAGATGTCCTGGCTCCTGGACAAAGGAAAGGAGTTTGGACTGACATAAAATCTGCCATTTAGGGGCTAGAGAGATGGTTCAGTGGTTAAGAACACTGCTGTTCTTGTAGAGGACCTGGGTTTGGTTCCCAGCACCCACATGATCCCTAACAACTGTCTGTAACTGCAGTTTCAGGGAATCTGATGCCCTCTTCTGACCTCTGTGGGCATTGCGGGACATAGGTACACTTATATACATGTAGGCAATACACTCATACACATAAAATAAAAACAATAAATAAAATATTTTTTAAATCTGCCATTTAATTATTTATTTGTGTTTTTTGAGACAGTCTAGTCTTGAACTCACTATGTAGCCCAGGGATGGCCTTGAATTTATGTTGGTCCTCCTGCCTCAGCCTCCCGTGTTGGGATTATAAGCATGCATCACCATTCCTGGCTTAAAGCTGCCATTTACTGAGCCCTTATTGAGCCTTTACTATACTAAGCAGTTTATGTGCATTATTGACTTAAATCCACAAGACAAACTCAGCTTTATTATCTCCATTCCAGCTAGGGAAACTGATGCTCACAAAGGTTAAGTAACTTGCCCCAGACAGTCAGACTGTCCAGCTCAAGGCCAAGCACTCATAGGCCTATCTTCTGTGACAACCACCCAGGAGGTAAAGAGGCTTGAGGTGAGTTAGTGCATCTTAGACCTTCTATCCATTGTCCCTGGCACTCTTCAGAGTTCTGCCAGGGCAGATTCTACTCTGCTCCCTTAAGATCAACCTCTTCTTCCATGTCCCAGGAGATAAGCCTCTAGTCATGATTCCCCAGGACTAGGTTCATTAAACAAAGCTTCTCAGTGGCCAGAGGCCAGTAGACTCTGAAAAAGGGGGAAAGGGAAGGTGAGGGGCTCAGGACTCAAAGTGAGAATAGGAGAGGATGAGAGCTAGACAGACAGAGACTGGAGGGATGGGAGTGGGGCAGAGTAGAAAGCAGGTAAGAGGGTACACAGTGACAGTTGAAGGGACAGATGTGGGAATGACCCCCCAGACTGGACAGTTATAGGCTAGCCCATCCAATAGATGGGAGGTTAGAGATAGACGTCCGAGGTCCACCTCAACCACTTCTGCTTCTGCCCACCCTCCTCCCCCTTTGCCCCACCCCCCAGTGTCTTCTTCCCCTCCCCCAACATCTTCTCCAGAACAATTCTAATTAGACTAAGTGACTAAGAGGTGATTTCAGCCTGAACAGCCAATTAGGCCAGGAAGAAGGGAAAGTAGCTTCCCCAAGTCCCCCACCCCTACCTACTCCCCTCATCTGTCTTTTACCCAGAAGGAGTATTCTCATCCCAAGACTCTACACTGTCATTCACGTTTTCCTATTCCAATCCTTTCTTACTGCCCATGTACCCCATTACCTGTGCCTACATAACTCCCATTCTCAGCCCCCCACCCCAATCCCTTCCTCCTCAGGACCTGAGTTCACTGAATCTTCCTGGAAAGGGAGTACAAGGGAAGGTTAGGGGTCTTCCCAGGAAGCCAGCTTCCTAAATTTCCTTTTTTTCTGACATTTCTCTTCTCTTTCTCTTCCCCCTCTCTCTCCTCTTCCTCTGGCACTTATTTCTAACATCCATGGACCAGGCCTCCCGGTTGCCATGGAGACACAGTGTGCAGCTGGATGGTGAGTGTGTGAGAGGAGCTGTGTATGCTCTGCAGTAGGGGCGGGTGGCTCTGTGGGAAATGCATCGGTGTGTAGGAAGCATTTTACAAGGGAGAAGTAGAGAGGGATCCAGGTCCCTTCCCTGATGTGAGACCTGTGTTAAGGGGGACTCTTGGAAGGACTAAATATTTTGGGTATTTTCCTCTGGGAACACTCTTGCCCAGGTCAGATACTAAATTCTGCCAACTCCAGGCTTTGGGTAGGCAGATTTTAGAGGGGCCCAACCTGTCCCTGAAGCCCAAGGAGAGAAATGGGAACCCCAAGAAAAGATTAGGAGTGAACTGAGCTAGAGTTGGGAAGGTAGTTGTAGAACAGCTGGGACAAAGATTAAGCTGGGCAGATGAGCTGACTGATAAGAGGCCAGCAACAGTACCGTTCCCAGGAGAGGGTTGGTTCAGTAAACTGGAAACTGTCCTCTTTTATTTACTTTGCCCAGTATTTAGCCTGAATGTTAGAAGTTAGAGAGCTCAAGGTATCTGCCCTTAGGAAGCTTAGCATCTTAGTGGGCTTCAGGAGGAACAGTCTCCCACTTCAGGCCCTTTACAGCAGCAATTTCTTATACCTGACATGTTCTTTCTGAGTTCCAAATCTTAGAATTTTCTCAGAAAACTTTCCTGGGTGTGCTGAATAAAGCAGCCCCTTCCTGTCCCACCTCCCTACCTCACCTCCAGTTATCGTCCCTCCTGTCCCACTGTTTGTTTCCTTCACAGCACTTAAACACAGTCTATAATTATCTCATTTGTTTGTTTGTTTGTTTATCTTCTGTCTTCTCCGTGCTGGGATGGAAGTTCCTGGAGAGAATAAGGACCCTGACTGTCTAACTCAGTGCCCTAATGTCAGCTCCTGGCACAGGGCCTTCCACATGGTGTTAAATCAAAGTAGACAAATGACTTCACTTAAGTCTCCTAATCATCCATTACCATCCCCATTTTATAGATGAAGAAATCGAGGCTCAGTCACCTGCCCTAAATTGTGCCACTAGGAGTTGTATAGTCAGGTTTCTATTATTACTCTCTGACTTTTAAGTATGATGGAAGGGTATGGAACTGTTTTAACCAGCCTGAAGTGCACCTGGTTTTTCTTCCTATCTTTCTGCCTGTGAGTGTCTCTACTCCCAACCCAGACATCCCCAGAGAAACTTGGAGCAGGGAAGGGAAGAAGACAGAATCTATAAAGAATATACATCTGACCTTTACTCTCAGAGACTTGGATTCTTCCAGTGGCTTCCCATTCCCCCAATTCTTGGGTGGACTACAGGTCCTAGTTCTAGCTCACCAAACTTGCTTGTCCTCCTGAACCACCCCACTTTCTCCCTCATCTCCAGGCCTTCACACCCACTTGCCGAACACCAGTCTAGAAGGCTGATCCCTACCTTGGTAAGCTTTCTGTCATGTGCATGTGCCTTTTGAAAGTCATCCTGCCATCACCCCTATGGGGAAGTCTTCTGGTCTCTGGAGGAGGCAATCCCTTTGGTTCTTCAGCCAGAATTTCAGGCTCAAGGTAGGGCAGAACATAAGATGTGGTCATTGTTTACCTGCCAACATTTCCCACAGAGATCATGTGTCATTCTTGGGGTGTCCCAGTACCTGGTGCTGGCCTAGCAAGAGGGAGAGGCTCAGGAAATGTTTGTAGAATTAGTAAGTGAAGCAGGGTCAGAATTCTGGTACCCAGAGCACCACTCCCGGCTCCTTCAATCCCCTCGACTCTTTTTCCTGGAGTTAACTGGAGGGGCTCTCCATCATCTACTGTCTGATAGTCAGTGGTGGGGAGGATATGGGCCCTCCAAGCTGACTACTGATTCATTGGCCTTGTAATTAAGGCAAGACCTCAAGATTAGGGGGCTATCATCATGGCCACTAGTAGGGGGAGGATTTGTGATTCTGCAGCTGGGGAACAAGTGGGCTGACTGGATTGCAAACTGAGCCGGAGAGCTGACCTAACCCTGTGGATTCAGAGGCTGCCAAGAGGCCTTTGCCCTTCCTTCCCTCCTCTCTGCCCACCTCACTAACAAGCCCTCTGATCCAGCTGTACCTTCTTCAACATGCCCTCCAGCACCCCTCCCTTGGTCCCCTCAACAAACCCACGACCACAGGTCACTTCAAAAGTGGCAGGGAGACCCGAGGTGGTCTGAAGGCCCCTCTACGCCTCGCATCTGGGAATGATGAATGTTAAGAGCTCCAGAGACTCCCTCCATCCCGGTAGTCAATCCGGGTTTACACACAGGCTCATCCGGGATTAGTCTCTGTGCTCGGCTAATCCCAGGGGCTGGATGGACCTGGAGTCCCGGAGCAAGGCCTTCGAAGAGAAAGGGCAGGGAACACAGAGCTGACCACGCAGGTCAAGCGGAAGCGCACCAGGGAAGGCGGGGCGGGGAACTGGCTGATCAGGTCTCAATTCTTCGACCTCTCCTCAGCGGCTGTTTACCCGGAAGCCGCCGAGCTAAGGAGGCCTAGGCTGCTGGAGCGGGGAAGAGGGAAGGGAATGCTGTCCGAGACCCGGACGGCGACCCAGACGAAGACCTTTTCGGCCCCCTTCCCCGAAATTGACTTCAAACCCTCATTCCAGCGTGGGAGGAAGCGCCAGACACACATGCCTCCCGACCCTTGCATCCAGTTCCGCAATTCTACTCATTGCCAAAGGAGAGGGAAGTCATAGCACCAGGGAAGGACCGAGGGGCCTCAGTCCCCACCAGCAAGCCCAGGGAGGGTGCCCCAAGGAAGAAGGCAACAGTGCACCATCCTCCCCAGAGGTCTCCTCCATCCCTGACCTGCACCTGACATCTGTGCGGGTGGGGTGCGATGGGGAGCCGGGAACTGGTCCGGCCCAGCACACCCGGTAGGCGTCACTTTGAGAAGTACCGATCACGTGTCTCTCCTTGGCCGGATTTTCACCCCCTCGCCCTCAACCCCAGGAGGCAACCGATTGATCTCAGTATGGTGTGGGTCGCTCTCCTTCACGCCCCCCCCACCCGCAACCCAAGGCTTCCACCCAGGAATAGCTCGTTCTCCCCGGGACGCAGACCCGAGGGCTGGAAGAAGCGGAGTGGGGTCCGGTTTTCACACTTTTATTGTAAAGCTCGGGAATAATTACACGGGTCTTTCATTGACAGCTCAGCAAACAAACCGGAAACGAACCGAACCCGAGGGGGTAGGGGCGGTGCCTGCGCATGCTCGCAGCAAGGGGAGGGAGGTCAGAGAAAGAGAAAGACAGAAAAGACAGAAATCATTACAAATCAAGGGATTGTGCTCGCAGCGCCGGGGACTGGGATGGAGTGGGGGCGGGGCGGGGGCCCTTCCCGGAAGGAGCGAGGCGGTGGGAAGTGGCACGAACCAAGAGAAACACGACCCCAAAGTGGGCACCCGACGCGCCCAACCCCCCCAACCCTCCCCACCCGACACACGAGAGAGACACGGCCCCCCTCCCCACTCAGATAACCCGAGGAGACACAGTCTCCCCTACAATGGGCAGACATGTCTGCCCCGGAACCCCCGTGGGCAAGACACAGTCCTCCCTCCCAGAGAAGTCCCGCAAGGAGACGTCCCTAAGAGACTTTCTCACGGTCAACACCAGCCCTCCCAACACCCAGAGACAACCACCACCCAGAAAGAAATGGCTCCAGGGGGCCGCTCTCAGGAGAGAGTGTTATCCCAGTGCCCCTTGGAGAAAAGACAACTCAGAGATGCTCAACCTCATCCCAAAGTGCTGCAGGACAGGAACATCCCCATAGGAGAGTTGGGGGGCCAGAGACAGCCCCCTTCCTTGGGAAGAGGGCTGGCCCAAGACTGAATTGTCTTAGATACTCCCAGGAACCCTGGGAGGCAACCAGGCTCCCCAGAGAGCCCGGGTAGGGAGGGAAGACATGTTCCCATGGTCCCAGTGGGAATTCATGTCCCAAGACTCCCAAGGGGAGACATAAGGGCTAGGAAGCCCCCAGGTTAGGGATGCCTAGAGACAGCTCCCTTCCTGATGTGAGATGCTATGGGGACCCTAAGAGAGAAATATGTCCCCATATGCCCTCCCCCTACCAAGAGACAAGCTCTGAAGTAGAGAGATGAGGACCAACTGGGTCCCCACTAGGAAGACACTGACTGGGTCAGGCTGGGTTTGAGGGGGGTCTCCTCTAGCCAAATGTCGCCTATTGGTACATAAAACTGTACGCGACACAAGGAATTGGGGAGGGGCTTCACAGACTTAGGACCAACAGAGCCAGTCCCCAGTGCTGTTCACCCATCCCCTGCCCACCTTTGGTTTCACCTCTTGTGTGCCCAGGTGGTGACAGACTCAGTGTCCTGACCCCAACCAGGGGGTCAGGGCTCTGGCATTGCCTTCGGAAAGACTTCTGCTCTGTGCTTCTGAGCCCTCCCAGCCATCTGGGCTACCCCCTTCCTTCTGGCTTCTCCATTGTGCAAAATGCTCCTCTGCCCTTCCACTCAGTGCTCAGGAGACTCCAAGGCCAGGGCAGGGTGCCCAGGCCACCAGGGGCTTCCAATGGGAGTCTACTGACCCCAGGGATGCCTCTTGGCTGGACTACCCTCTCCATTGAGCAGATAGGCCTCATACAATCTTTTTGTCCAGATCCTGATCTCCAGGACCTAGGACAGCCCTCCAGGTCACTGCCCCACCAGCTGGGCACCTCATACTACCAGCTCCACCACTATTGCACCTGCCCCGTTTGTGCAGGGGAAAGGGGCTTTGTCTTTAACAAGCCCCTGGCCCACTTCCTGGGCCTCCCCCAGGGAAAGGAGCCTTTGGCCAACCCCTTGACCTGGCTGCTGCCACCCTAGCCCCCCCCCCTGCCCTCCATGGAAGGGCTGTGGATGCTAGGGACCACCAGCCTAACAATGCACTCCTCAGCACTGTTACCCCAAAACAAAAGTAGGGGTAAGGAGGCAAAGAATACGGTGATTCTACAAGCCCCCTGGCTTTTCTCGGGTGGGAGTGGGGTCTCTGGGGTTACAGGAGTCAAGACCCCAGCAGCACAGCTCCCAAAGGCACCAGACGACCCAGCAGCCTGTCTACCCCTCCCACACATGGGCCACCCCCCAAGCTTAAACAAAGTTAAGCGGGGGGCCATACCCTGAGTCTCCAGCCTCCCAGCCTGGGCCCTTGGGAGCTGGAGAGGTACGGGCCAAGGCAGTGGGGGCTTCTGGAAGGAAGAGGGGCTGAGGCTTTGAGATGGCCACAGTGGGAGATGGGGACTCTGCAGGATGGCCCTCACACCCTGGCCCCCTGAGGTGAAGAAAAGAACCCCACCTCATCATGGCTGACTGGGCTTCTCTGCCCCCCCCAATCTCCCACCCCCCCCATGGGACCCCTGACCCTGGTAAAGGGAAGCCCAACTGGAAGAAGGGGCCTGGAGCCCAGGGTGCTCTGAGGCAGCCCTTCCCACCCCCTGAGATCAAGGCAATGATGGTTTTACAGGCTGATGGGTCAGTCATGGCAGGGGCTGGGGGGTTGGGGGACAGGGAGAGGGCAGGGTGCAGGTCCCCCATACTGGAGGCAG
Source organism: Nannospalax galili (assembly GCF_000622305.1). Classification (NCBI taxonomy): domain Eukaryota; kingdom Metazoa; phylum Chordata; class Mammalia; order Rodentia; family Spalacidae; genus Nannospalax; species Nannospalax galili. Next base: position 1,663,608 of record NW_008340429.1, read on the forward strand.
CAACCAGCCACCCCTTTAGCAAACTTTCCTGCTCCCAACTCACCCAACCAGGCCAGAGGCACAGTCATCCCATCCCTGTCCAGCTGCTCCCCCACAGCCTCAGGGCCCCTCTGTGATGCTCATCTGGGTGTGGGAGGCCAGTCTGAGCGAGGATCCCCCACAGGGCACAGCGCAACAGTTCCAAAAAAATAGAGATTTGTATTTTTAAAAAAAATTAAATAAAAGCCCAGCTCTGCTGATAGGCGAATGTTACCCCTGTCCCCACCCCCACCCACCTGTTGTTTCCCTGGCCTGCACCCCCATCCCACCATGGCCCCAGGGGTATTTACAACACGGAACAATAGAGGCCTCAGGGGCACTGCGGCAGGGAAGAGGGGGCACGGACAGGTTCCCCCCCCCAGAGGGGTCCCCCAAGACAACACAACATCAACGAGAAAAGTTGCAAATCAGGCAGAAATGGGGACATCATTCCAAGGTCCTTATATACAGACACTGCAAGACCAGCAGGGAAGGGGGGTGCCCAGATGGGACCAGGCATGGGCCTGCGACAGGCAGGTGGGCCAGCCCAGGAGCAGTACTGGAAGAGGAGATCTTCACAGTACTCCCACCCCATCCCCACCCCACCTTTGGTAACAACAGCCCTTCAGAGAGCCCCTGATGGTGGAGAGTTTCCTCTGAGAGTTCCCAGGGGGAAGTCCCCTAGTTAACCCAGCTGCAGGGCCACCCTACTCTGGTCAGCTATGCAGAAAACAATGAGTTAAAGTGTGCTGCCCACTCTTAACTCCACCTTCTGCCCAAAGCAAGGGGTTCTCCCTGGAAGTCGATGGAAGGGAGCCCAGTCATTACAGAGGAACCCTCTTGGGCATCCGCTGAGTGGAGCCCCCAAAAAGGGGAAGAAGGGGCTCCTGGGATCTAGGGTGTAGAAATGGGGGAGAGGACCTGGACCCTGCATGGGGGAAGGGCCAACGTGGTTTTGAGGCCAGTATTCCTGGGGCTCAGGCCCTGACCACAGAGTCCACACTGGAGGGGTTGAGTTGGGGGGCCCTGGAATGGACCCAGCTGGGAACTGGCCGGCGGCTGGGGGAGGGGGGCCGCCGGCCAGAAGGGGGCTCACAGGTAGATCTCACGCTTGGCCGTCTGGGCAGATGCCGGTGTGGTTGTGGGTGGGAAGTCCGAGGTCTGGGTCAGGGGAATTTCCTCCAAGGTGGCCGAGTCCTTGCAGGAGTCATGGCTACTGTGGGAGAAGGCACTGTAGGAGGGCAGGAGGCGCACGGGGGCCGTTTTGGTGTTCCGGTCTTCCGGGGGGCTGGGGCTGCCGGCTCCCGCAGGCTCCTGCCCTCCTCGGTCCTGGTAAGGCACGAAGGTGGAGAGTTTGAGGGCGCTGCTCTTGGTCCGGCGGCTGGGAGACGACTGGCCGGGCATCCAGCATGTGTCAGAGTGACCAAACTCACTGCACTCCCGGGTGCACGTGCCCGTCATGGCAACATCTGGCAAAGGGCGGAGGTCTGCAGGAGAGCAGAGAGGACAGCCATCAGGCATGGCAGCCTCATCTCGAAAAGCTCTGCTCCATGGTCTCCCACTACCATCCACACTCTGATTCCAAACAGAGGTGTACAGCTCGGTCTGCCCACTGAGCTCAGAAACACACACCCCTCAGGCAAGCAACAGCCTTCCCTACCCACCAGCAGGCCCACTATGCTGCTGCTGTCTCTGCCTCTACTCCAGCTCAACAACCTCACCTACCATCCAGCACTCTTCTCATACACTCACCAAATCTGTCCTCAGACATGTGTACAAATATACAACTCATCTACAAACTCTCACTTGTCTCCAGACAGGTTAAATCATGCAGTGCCACACTCAGGGTTGAGGAAACCCCCATCCTCATTTAATCGCTCTTTCTTGCACGTGCACACACCTGCATACATCCACATTCAGAGTCAAGGACTCACAAATCTATTCCACTGCATACCTCTGTCCCCATACAAAAATCAGCACACAGCTCCTTTCGTCCCCTCAAGCCTCACATGCTCCCAGCTGTATTAGAACCCCACCCTACCCCAGCATAGCGATGATGCCTTGCTTTTAAAGCCAGGGGGAGGGGACAAGCTTCTATGTGGGATGTCACGCTCACACGCGCGCGCGAACACACACACACACACACACACACACACACGAACAGCCACGCTCATGCAGCCCCTGCCCACCTCACACCAGCCCCTCACCAGCCACCACCCTGGCCTTGCCCCAGCTCCCTGCCCAGAACACCCATGGGAACAGGAGTTGGCCGCCTGACATCAGCAGTAGCCAGTGTGGTTGCTGGGCAGCTACAGTCTCCATGGGAACGGCTAGGCCATGAGCACTTCCTGTCACAGCTGCCCCTAGTCTGCCCTTACTCAGGGGCAGCACCAGGAGGTGACCCCCTCAGGAACTGAGGAACACTACCTGGGGCAGGAGCTCCCCTGGCACCACCCACCCTGGCTTGGCCTCCTGCCAATGCAAGGTGAGGAGGGGACAGCTCTGTTGTTAACCTTCAAAGTGCCAAGGCCCTTTTTACTCAGGGCAGAGTTGGGGGACCCAGTGTGGCTCGGAGCACTGGGTGGGCGGGGCTGGGTGCTGGGCCGAGTCCCATAGACCCCAGACCCCAGAGCAGCTCCCACCTACCTGGCACTCTGCCTCAGGGCCTGCTCCGGCCAACCGGCTCTGCGCGGGCACAAAAAGGACGAGACTGGCATGAGATCACGCATGGAGAGGCAGGGGAAAGGATAGACGGTGCTCTGGGCTTAGGCCTTGGGAGATTAGACAGGGCCCTATGACCCAGGGTGGAGACTGGGACTTTTCATCTTTTGAGAGGAGGGAGACTTTAGAATGAGGGAGGTGAGATGCAAAAACAGCTCCAAGTCATTCTTCTCAATCCAAGGGCTGGCTTATTCAAACTTCCCCTTCAGAGGCTTCAAGGGATGCCTTCTCTCACATACTTCTGTGCACACACACATGCAAAGCACAGGCATACTCTTGTGACACACCTCACCATCCATTTCCACAATCACCTCTGCTCCAGCCCATCACCCTTCAAATCCTTCCCAGGTAGGCCCACCCCTGCTAGACTGCCTTCAGCTCTTCCTCAGCCAAACCTTCTCTCTTCCATTCCTCTCCTGGGGGTTGGGGGTGGGATTACAGGGGCCATGCTATCATTTCAAATCTTCCCACCTATTTAGGAAACACCACCCCCCTTTCCAGTTTCCATTACCCAAGCCTCCTAGCCACCATTCATAGGGCTCTGGAGTCAGACGAGGTATAAATCTCTCCTGGGTCTGTCACTTCCCAGATTGATTTGGGGCAAGTCACAGAAGCCCTCAGTCTCAGTTTCCCCCACTATAAAGTGGATGCCATAAAGTTCTCAGATCTGAGAATGTGACATGTAAACAGTATATACCTGAAAGCATGCTGCTTACTACAGAACACACAAGCAAAACTCAAGAAATGGAGGGTCATTTCTAAGGTGTCATCATTGTTCTCAGGCTTTTACTCATTCCCAGAGTGCCTCAGTCATGCTGATGGTCCTCACCATTCTCGGGGTGCTCCATCTCGCCTATGCTGCCGTCAGGGGTGGTGCGCTCGTAGTGATCCTCAGGTAGGGCCAGGGGACCGAGTCGGGGCCCTGAGGATGACTTGCTGGATGGTGTCTCAGACTCCTCCAGGCCACTATCGTAATAACTGTGCTGGGATGGGTCCTGCAGCTCCTGGGCCTGGCTGGTGGCCGAGAAGGTGACACGGCGGTGAGGTAACTGCAGAGACAGAGAGTGTGTCACTGCTGGCTGGCTAGCCTGCTCCATAGGGCCCAGCACCACACCAGGCCCAGCCCTAGCCCCCGGCAAGGCCCTCCCAGACCTCAGCAGCAGCCAAGAAGAGACCCAGCCCCCTTAGAACAGCATAGACCCCAGAAAAAGCACATACTACAATAGAGATGCTTTTAAATTCTAGGCCAGCTCCTGGTACAGCCAAGTCCACACACTGGAAGTCCCAACACAGCATAGGCCTCAGTGTTATTACAGCCCGCAGGCCACCCTCATAACCCTGAAAACAGTCAGCACAGCCCTTCTAGCTCTATCCCAGCTTCCCAACACAGGCACAGCTTCCTTTTCCTTTCAGAACAGCCCCAGTACAATGTAGAGCCCAATAGCAGAAAGCACAATATCAGCCAACTCCAAATGCCAACCTGGCCTCTAAACACCAGCATGGCCTCCAACTTCCAAAACAGCTTCCTGAAAGCAGTAGCCTCCTGACTCCCAAACAGCTCCTCCACACCAGAACAGTCTCCTCATAGTCAACCATACCTTCCAGTCTTGAGTTCCTCACCTGTCTCACTGCTCTGTAACTTCCAATTGCCTCCATCCAAAAGATGCCAACCTCTTGCATCCTCCTCCTCAGCCCAGATTTGCAGTGCTGAGGCAGCCTCAGGCCTCCCCACTGAGCCCTCTTCTATTCAGCCCTCAGCTCCCTTCAAACCCTACATAGAAGCCTTGATGTGGGAGGGGATGGAGGGAGGAGAGAGAACCTAGTAAGAAGCCAGGTGGCCTGTGACCTAAGGGAGCAGAAGTGAAACTCTTCGGTTTTCCAGGTCAGGAAAGGGGCTGTAGAGGGCAAGACCCTGCATGGCATTCACCAAGGATTAGGAAAGGTGTTGTCAATGGAGACCCTTCTAGAAAATGGGAAGCAGTTTCTAGGAGGGACCACCTGTATGATGGACCAGACTTGAGTTTAAACTGTGCTAAGGTTGGGAGAGCAGTACAGGCTGTTCCCCACCAGTAGCCCTGCCTGCCTGCTATGAGTTAATGATCAGCCTAGCAACCTGGCAACCTCAGCCTGGTACTTGGCACAACCATCCAGTCACCCAAGCACCCACCTGGGACCACCACTTGTTTTCCTGCCAGCCAGAAATTAGGAGCTGTGAAGGACACAGATCCTGGGCTCCTAGAGGCCAGAGGAAGGGGGAACAAGACCCAAGCCCTGTTGATGAGTCTCCAGGCTCCTCTAATCCTCCAAGATAGAAGCGCTTTGCCTTTGTTCTGTGGCCCTCTATAAAAGGTTAAGAAAACGACCAAGAGAGGTGGTCCCAGGTTTGCAGACCCACACTCCCACTCCCCACCCCTTCTCCAGTGTACTGTCAGTCTCTGGGGTGGGGGTAAGGCTATCAGGACAAAGAGTTTCAGAGCTGGTGAGAAGGCAGTCCACAACTGCCTCACTACATTTTCAGAAACCCCTGTGATCCTGAACACTGAAAGGTCTGTGTGATGAGACAAGGTCCCAGAACTGACCTGCACCTTTGGGGCTAGGAACTTATAAAGGAGCAAGGTCTGCCAAGTATTGGGTGGACAGGCTCCAGAATGGCAGCCTGATTATTGGAGCATCTCTTTCCTGGTTTCTGTCAAGACTCTGGCCAGCTACTCTCCATCCCTGCAGAACCTGGTAATCAAGGACTTCGGGCCTGCCTATGAGTAATTCCCTTGGGCTTTTTCCCTCATGATTTTTTTTTTTTCAGTGAAACAGTGGGTTGGGTTATGCTCAACACAATTCTTCCTGCAATTCTATTAAATCTTAAAATCCTAGGTCCAAAAACCTCTCAAACTCTGGCCCTGAAGTTTTGAGCCCTTGATAAGCATTTCTAATTGCATTGTCCCTACAGGCCCTCCAGATACAACAAATTGAAAACCAAATTCTTTTTGTGATCATCTTCCACATAGGTGATGATCCCATCACCATCCCATCACCCACACTCAGAAGGCTGATGTCTACTTGGGAATCCTGGTGGTTTTGTCCTCATTTCCCATCTCTACTCCATATCCAGTAGGATCTTGAATTTCACAGGGTTTTCCCCCCTAAATTCAACCAAATCCATCCACCCTTCATCCTCACAGCTTAGACCTCACTCTTAGACCAAACCTTAGTAACTCAGTGCTTCCCCCCACACAGAAGTAATGGGGTTCATTGCACTAAGGTCTTATACACACTAGGCAAGGAAAATGTTCTTTCTAAAACTCAGTTCATCTGGAAGACTCCTGAGCTTTCAGGGACTTCTTTCCACAGGCATCCTTATCCTCTATAACCTACAGCTCTTCCAGTCTCACTTCACTCCCATAACCTCCAATCCATCCAGAATAGTCCCCTTCTGCCCCCTCTGCCTCCAACCTGGTCATGCTCACTCCTGCTTCAAGAGTTGCTCACACAGGCACCTTAGGCAAGGGGATCCGCCTGCCTGAATCCTCCTCACCGCCAAGCTGGTTCTTAGTTCCTATTGTCTTCCTGGATGCCCACTCCTATGTTCCATGCAAGTTTCCCCACACTATGTTCCTCAAAGAAAGGAGGGGGCACTATAGTCAAATAAATGTGGGAAACTCAAGAGTTATACAAGTTGAACAGGTCTCCCTTTTGTTACAGCGTTTTTCAGAACTTTTAATAGGCTAACGTGATAGTGAATCTCTAACTTAATCATGAAATCGCTTTTTAATTGTATAGTAAATAGATAATGGCAGACTCTGGAAATCAGATTCCCTGATGTTTTGTGTTTAAATTTTGACTCCATCACTTCTTAGTTTTCATTTCTGTAAAATGAAAACTAATAAAATAACCTGTGTCACAAAGCTATAAGCATTGAATGAACTAATTCACATCTGGTATTTTATACTGAGCAAGGCCTCCCAAAAGGGAAGAGAATAGCACCAATAGAAAAACTTTCATGAAACACATTGGGGACAGCCTCCTGTGGTCCTTTTTACTTAAACACTTAGGATTCATTTCATTTGTGGCCATTTTTCCATCTGGGTCAAATAACATGCTGAGCATGCAGTAGGAACTTGGCCCATGTGTTCTGGTGATGACAACAGCCAGTATGGTTTGGTTATGTCTGAATGTTGGGAAGGAGATATTCAGTGTGGTTCCATGGATGGTTCAGGATGGATTGGGTTGGGTTGGAGCCCAGTAAGGAACAATCTCTCAGACCTTGGGAAAGAAAGAAATGAATGAGGTAAAAGAATGGAAGAAGCAAAGGTCGCAAGGGCAGAAATGGAAGAGAAAGAATGGGAACTCAGAAGTTGCTAGAGACCACCAAAGGATACCTGACTTCCCAGGAGAAATAAGATGTAACTAGATATGACTTCCACATACCTCACTCTTCCAAAACTCCCAGGAAATTTTTTCCCTTTTGGGGTACCCCAGGGTTTTGGGGAGTTTATAGATGGAATCAAGGAGAGCTGGCGCCTTGGACCTCCCAGGGGTGTCTTAAGCCTCTTCAGTCACCATGGAGATAGGTTGCCTCTGGCCTCAGAGACTCCCCAGGACCAGAGGCCACTCACCCACACTTAGACACAATCAGAGTCAGGGCAGACCCAGGAGATCAAGAAGTGAGAGATGGAGAGAGAGAGAGTGATCCCAGGCAGGCTGGCTGGAGCAGGGAGCTAAAAGAAGGGGAAGGAGGTAGTCTTGGGCAGAAGGAACAACTGGGAAGTCTCAGCCCAATGGCACACCCAAGCATGGAGGTGCAGAGTGGGTTGCTGCAGAGTTGGAGAAGCCCTCAACTCTCCCAGGATCCTCCCTCTCTGCAGCCCAGGCTGGTGATCATGGGGAGACACAGGGCCAGCTAATTGCTAGGTGTTGCTGTGATGAAAAGGCTGGGAAAGGGACTTGGAGGAAGATCTTGCCCTGAGGGAAAGTGGCTGGTATAATCAAAAGTTCTCTGGCTTCACCTGAGGTAGGTGGCTGGTTGCCATTTTATGTAGGTACTATAGTCTGAGGTCTCTTGGAAGCTACTCCATTTAGGCAGATAGGAAAAACTGTCTTAGATCAGGGAGACAGGATGTTGTTAACTGCCCTTTCTTGATGAAGTCTCATTCCAAGAAGGCCTCACAAACATGGGGTGAGGAAGCATGCTACCATACTCCTCCATTTGAAGGCTGGAAGGGAAATGATAAGCTAAGATAGGGCTGGAGTAGAGTAGGCAGGCCTAGGGTGTGAGGAAGGAATAAAGAGGAGAGACAGGGAAATTGAGGCAGGATTTAAGAACAAAGGGCTGTTTCCAGTCTCTCTCGCTGCGTCTCTCAGTTCCAGGGAAATAAGAAACCAAAACTCCAAAAATAGAGAACTTTATTGTCAGGGCCACATGTATAGGGCTGGGGTAGGGGATGTGGGGCCCAGCCCCAGGGCCTGGGGATGAGGAAGAGGTTAATATACAGTACATACAGAAGGCACAAGTGGGGAGGTTCCCCCCTCCCTGGCAGATTCCCCACCCAGTTCCCCACCAAGACTCTAGGTCTCCTGTGTTCCCTCCAGAGAAGCACCCAGGTTTGGAATAGACTTCTTCCCACTTTCCCCTGCCTTCTCTGTCTTCAAACCTGTCTACTCACCTGCCCATCAGCCCCACCCAAAAGATCCAGCAGCTGGTCCAGCATCCTGGGATCTGACAAGTCACAGGCCTCTCCCTCGTGAGAAGGGACAGGGAGGGCACCACAAACCATACCCTCCCTCAGTTTCCACTCAGTCTATCCCCCCCATGTCTAGGTGAGGCAGCATGGTCTTTAGCAAGGCCTCAGCACCCCCAGATCAGTGGTCCCACCTCCCATGGCTAGCTCAGGTTGCTCCCACATGATGTAGTGATCATGGCAGGCAAGATATACCTACTCTATCACTCCCACACCTCAGTCCAGATGGCCCCTCGGTAGGGGTGGGGTGGGGGCTGGGGTGTGCTGAGTCGAAAGGGCTGGCCTACCTGCTTGCTGGGGTATTTGGGGGGGTTGGTGCGATAGCTGTAGTCGGAGTACTGCTCTGAGCCCGTGGACGTGGTGTCCCCGGTGCCCACAAATGTGTTTGCAGGCGGCAGGTCCTGCACCACCTGGTGCTTCTTGGAGGCCGAGGGTGACTGGGGCTGCAGCTGGATAGAAGGCAGTGGGGAGTTGGAGCGGTAATGGCGACCCAAGTCAGGGCTGCCTGGTGGGTAGTTGAGGGGCAGGTGGATACGGGGACTGTCCCCAGGAGCATCACTCATCAGGTTGAACTTGAGGGACTTCTGCAATCCAGCTTCATCATCGTCCTCCACTGGCTTCACAGGCTTTGGGCACTTGCTCTTCTTGCCCTTGCTTTTGTTTCCCTTAGCAGCTTTGCCGCTGGGCTTCGGGGCATACAGGTCTTTAGTCTCTTTCTTACCAGCCTGGTAGCCACTCTTGGCCTCCCGCTGCCGGCAGTAGCGGACGAGCACTGCCAGGGCGATAAGTAAGGCCACAGCCACCACACCAGCCACCACACCAAAGAGGATGTTGCCACGCTGCTTGGAACGTTCATATTCTGGATCCCCAGCAATGTCAATATCCAGTGGTGTGTCCAGACTGTGGCCCAGGAGGGTCTCCAGCAGCGTGCGGTTGGCTAGGGTCTCATTGACATAAAGGTGGACCAAGGCTGTGCCATAGCGTGGGGGCTTACCACGGTCACTGACCTTCACCACAAGGCGGTGTAGCCCATAGTGGCGCCTCTCAATCTCTTTCTCCAGGGTGATGGCACCAGAGTGTGATCCAATCTGGAAAAGTCCATAAGGATTACCACCAGCAATGCTGTAGGTCAGTTCAGCATTTACACCAGCGTCAATGTCCTCAGCTGTCACCTGGCTGACTGTCTCACCAAGACGTGTCTGTGGTGTCAGCAGCCGGTGAGATGTGTTGGAGGGGGCAGTGATGAAGGGTGCATTGTCATTCTCATCCAGTACATTGATGGTGACACCGACGTAAGCTGAGCGAGGTGGGATGCCACCATCCATTGCCTTCAGTTGGAAGGTATAGGTACTCTGTTGCTCTCGATCAAAGCTCAGACTGGACAGGATGGTGCCTGTGCCATTCTGGATAACAAAGTCACCATTGTCCTGCTCTACTGAGAGCTGCACTCGGGCATTCTCCCCCTTGTCCCCATCAATGACAGTCACCATGCCCACTGGACTCAGTGCTGGCATGTTCTCCATTACTGAGAAGTTGTAGCCACTCAGCATAAATTTGGGGTCATTGTCATTGCAGTCAAGCACATTGACAAGGACAGTGGCTGTGCCCTGGAGGCTAGGGCTGCCCCGGTCAGCTGCTACCACCTTTAGCTCATAGCTGTCCCTCTGTTCACGATCCAGGGATGTCCTCACCCGGATCTCTCCATTCTCTGGTGAGATAGTGAAGAGGCCTTGGGCAGCTGGCTCAGGTTCCAGAGAGTAAACCAACTCTGCATTAGAGCCAGAGTCGGCATCACTGGCAGTGACCTCAGCCACCACTTCACCAGGCTTGTTATTTTCTGGGAAGGCAACCTCAGTGATGCTCTGGGTGAAGACAGGGGCATTGTCATTGACATCCACCACTTGCACTTTGAGGGAGTTGGTGCTAGAGAGTGGGGGGTTGCCAGAGTCCACAGCCACGATCTCAATGGTGTAGTCTTTGACCTTCTCGTAGTCAAGAGGGGTGGTGGTCTGCAGGAAGTACTTCTTCTTACTGTCACTGCCTGTCTCACTGGCCTGGCGTAGCTGGAAGGGCACATCACCTGCCACTACACAGGTGACAGCTGCATTCTCTCCCTCATCTCGATCAGATACCTGCACCAAGGCCACAGCTGTCTCCTCTGCCACATCTTCAGAGATGTTAGCCATCCCATCTTGATGAGTTACCAGTCCTATGCCTCGGATCTCAATAGTGGGGGCATTGTCATTCATGTCCTTCACAGTCACCACCACCTGGGCACGGGCACTCTTGGGGTTGGCACCTCGGTCCTTGGCGAGCACTGAGAAACGCAGGGTGCTTAGATCCTCACGGTCCACAGGGCCCTGAACAGTGATAAGTCCAGTGTTTCTATCTAGTCGCAGAAGACGCCTTACAACTTCAGGCGCCTGGTGGAACGTGTAGTCAATCTCTGCATTGGCACCTTGGTCTGAGTCATTGGCTTTCACCTATAGAATAGGAGCAAAGAACAAGGAGAGCACGGATGGATTAGTGAACCAAGGGGTGCATGTGCTGTCTACATCCTTTCTAACAAGTACAGCAGACACGATGAATCTAACTTAGCCAGTTTTCCAAAAGCAGCATGTGTGCAGTCTTTCCCTAGTCCTGACACTGGCAGACATTGCTAACCTATTTTCCTAAAATGCCCAAATGCAGCCTACGAATCCTTCTCAGTGACGCAGCCCCACTAGAGACAGGACAGGGCAGAATTAAACTCCATTCCTCATTCTTGTATCAGTCTACTTAAACAGGCAGATGAGGCTCCAACGATCAACTGGGAAAATACTTTCAGTGGGTTAAACTGGCCCCCAGCCTCTGAAGAGATGGAAAGGTGTATGAGCAATAGAGATGGTGGGCATTCATGCACTTACATAGATACTTTGTACTCAGGCATGTGTCATATAAACAGGTATGTGACTATGAGCTATGATTATATGTGACTGTGAGAACGTGTGTTTGCATGCATCAATAGAGATCCCCCATGCCCACCTAGAGACTACTGGTGAGGATATTTCTATTGAAAGCAGCCAGGTGGAGATACAGGTCAGAGGGAGCCACCAGGCCCAGCCCAGCCACTATTGTCAAACCGGGGAAACCTGTTTCTGCAGCTTCTTGACTGCTGGCTGGTGCTGGCAAGGCACCAGTGTGAGGAATCCGGCCTGAGCCTGGGGCCAGGAGGGAGGGGTTGGTGCAGGCCACAGAGCCTCCTGGCAGCGGGCTAGGCTTCCAGCACCAAACAATGAACTGTCTGTCCCTCTGCAGTGGGCACACCCTCCCATGCCAATGCCGATGCACACTGAGACCAACTCTATACAAACATGGGTGGTAATGGAGCAACAGGAGCCAGGTGGGAACCACCATGAAGTACCACTGGTGAAGGGTTGGTGGTCATTCATAACCAAACAGGAGTGTGTGTGTGTGTGTGTGTGTGTGTGTGTGTGTGTGCGTGTGCACGTGTGTGTGTCTATCAAGTCTGGGGAGGAGGGATAGGCAAAACTTGGTAGAATCTAGGAAGCAAAACAAAAGTCTTGGGTTCAAATTCCAGCTCTACCACTTTCCAGTGAACTATGTGGCCTTGGGCCATTCTTTAACCTTCCTAAGCCTCAGTCTACAGATGTATAAAATGGGGGTAAAGTATAGAACTTACTTCACAAGATTATGGTGAAGGTTAAATGAGATAATATAAACAAATACCTAACTGCCTGGAACATGTCAAGTGATTCCTAAATAACCCCCTTTTTAGTTTTGGTCTGTCTGTTATCCATCCATCCATCCATCCATCCATCCATCCATCTGTCTTCAAGAAATTAATAACATAGTACTGGGCACAGTACCTAGAGGCCCTCAAGCCACTGCTGGGCTTCCATTCTTCTCCTTAGGATAAGAACTCCCAACTATATCTGCCAGGGCTTTTTAAACAGCAGAAGCTCCTAGGTAGGAGCTCCCAGCAACCCTGGTGTCCCTTCACACCTTTAAAGGCAAACCCTGGCAAACCCTAGTAGTTTTCCCTGCCTCTGACTCCAGTCTGTCACCAACTCTATATTCTATAGCCTCCTAGTCTAGATTGGTCACCTAGCTTCTTAGCTGCCCCTTGCCCCCAACTTTGTCTCTGTCTATGACTCTCGGCTTCCTATTTCCTTTCCATCCTTACTTAGTTCTGACTGCTTCTTTCCCACAGCCTGTTCTTTCCCATTCACTTCAGTCATGTTGACCTCTAAGCTACTCTGTATCCACCTTGGATATGGGCCAAGGTGGGCTCTGACCTATAAGCTGTGATATCAGGCAAGTTTCTTAATCTCTATAGGCTCAGTCTCTCATCTGAAAAATGGGGATAATGCTTACTTATCTTGTACTGGAAGGATTAAATGATATAACACACATGGTGCATTTAGAACAGTGCCTGACTCCTAGGCTATTATTATTCACCATCCCCGACTGTCTGTCTTTCTATTCTTTCTCAGCCTCATTTCTATATTCCAGTCCACCAGAAAAGATGAAAGCTGCCACCCACTCACTTCAGTTCCAGGACTCAGAATGAAGGGTCTCCTAGGCTGGGTAACGGTGCCGTGTCCAGGCCAGCTGAGCCTTCCTTGGCTCCCTCACATCATGGACAGAGAGCTTCAGCCCATGGGGAAACAGAAAGGAGCTGAGGCTGGCAGGAGGCCACGGCTGAGATGACAGCAGGAGATACACCCACCTGTCTGCAGGGACGCTTCTTTGCCCCTCCTAGGCCCCAGTCCCACCAAGCTGCCCAACCCCTGGGGCAGTTCCCATGAAGAAGGGTGCTGAGAACTTTTGTAGCGCTTACTAACCACCCCCCAAACTATACCAAAGCACCACATATCCATGGCATCCCATGCGTGGGGGAGGAGGCAAGTGTACAAACAGCCCAATGGGACTTGTTAAAACTGAGGACCCTCCTGGCTGACACAATCTCATGTAACTTTGTTGGGGAGGGGCACAGTGAGCCTGTGTCTCCAGATGAAAAGGACCTGGCTAAAGGGACTTGCTTATAGCTGGGGGCTAAAGGGACTTGCCCCTGACTAGGAAGAGGCCAACATGGCAGGAGTGGGTCTCCTGGGTAAAAGATGACTCCCTTGCTGCAGCTCAGCTCCCCTGGTCTGGAGAAAAGGCACCTCTCTGGCTTGGGAGCAGTTTCACTTATCAGAGGTTTCCCTGACTTGAATGTTGACTAAGAGGCAGCATGTTGACATGTCACTGTCACCTAAGTAGAAGACAGTATCACTTGGGGAGAGGAAGTTGGTGGGAAGGTCTCTTTGGCTAGAGCTGAGGAGAGGGGAGGCTCCACACAGCAGTCTGGCATTTTCTTTCCTAAATGAAGGAAACTTTTACTTGGTTGGGGTGGGTTCTGTTTCTAAAGGTGGGTTACCCTGACAAATTAGATGGAGGGGGCCTCTCACCTGGATGACTGAGTGGCCAATGGGGCTATTCTCAGATAGCTCAGCTTCATAGGTGGGACGCTCAAACTTGGGAGCGTTGTCATTTGTATCAAGCACAGTGACACGAAGCAGGGCACTGCTGGCACGTGGAGGACTGCCACCATCCTGTACCTTGATTGTGAGGTCATAGGAGTCCCAGCGCTCACGGTCCAGGTTGCCCATCACGATGAGCTGAGGCTGCTTCTCCTCCTGGTCCTCAGCCACCTGTAGTCCAAATAGCTCCTGGGCCTCAGGCCCAGCCTGCAGCTCATAGGATGCCACGCCATTTGGGCCAGCATCACGGTCTGAGGCCAGTGGGATGGGGAAGAGGGAGCCAATATTGGTGTTTTCTGGGATGGCCAGGGTGATGACCGGTGAGGCAAAGTTGGGCGTGTTGTCGTTGATGTCCTGCACCTCTATCTGGCCCTCTAACAGCCGAGGGCTGCCATTCTGCACGAGGTCCGTGATAGACACCTCAAACTCCAGAATGCAGGGATTCCCAGGGATCTGGTTCTGGCATTCTCGGAGCCCCTCACGGTCAATGGAGGTCTCTGTAGTGAAAATGTCGCCTGTTTTGCCATCCACTCGTAGGTATGGTGCACCTACCTCTAGTTTGTACAGATGGCCCACATCTGGAAAACCATAGTCAGCAGCAAGGCTCCCAATGAGGGTGTTGGGTGGCTGTTCCTCTGGCACCTTGTATACTACCCGAGTGGTATAACCTGAAGATGGAGCCAACAGGAGCAGCAGTGCCAGCAGTAAGGGGGGCAGCAGCAATCGCTGCCCCCCAGGCCCTGGGCTGGGCCTCAGAGACCCCATCCTGGCAGGCTCCAGAATCAGGAGAACTGCAAGAAGATGCAAAACAGAGGCCATCAGCTAGGAAGAGGAATCTGGCCTAGTGGGCTGCCCAGAGTCAACCCCTCCATTCTCCCTCTCCTTCCATACACCATTCTCCCACAAGGAGAGTCAAGCCCAGCCTAGAAATGCAATTCCAAAACCCGGAGTCTCACCCACAATGAGGTACAGCAGCTGTGTCTGACCCAGCTGGAGGAGCTGGTAAGCAGACTGGCAGGTCTAGAGCAGCACCTGCCCCTGGCACGCCCTTACCCACCTGACGTTCCCTGGGTACTGCCCCCCCTTCAGCTCTATGCTTTGCACAACACCTCCTTCTCACCAGCATCCTGCCTTAGTCACCCATGGTAATTACCCTGATACTGAGATAGGGAGCAAATGCAAGTGGAAGGGTTAGGCCTCGAATATGTCCTGTCTGTGGGGAGGACTCCGTCCCACAGATATAGTACAAAAGCAACACAGACCCACCCCAGATGCCCCAGACCCTGGAGGTTATTACTGCCCATACTTCCCACTTGGGTTGGCTAGAAGAAGAGAGGAAGAGTGCCTCATTTCTCTCTTCTGAGGTGCCAAGTAAGTGTATGTGTAAGAGGTACTGCATCTCAAATCCTCCTTTTCTGACAAAAATTGCCCATAGTAGCCAGTGGTCCCTACTTCCATAACTGGATTCCATGTGAAAATGGCTAGGGTTGGGCCAGGAAAATGGCTTAGAGGGTAAAGGTGCCTCAAGGCTTGACAACCTGAGTTCAATCCCTATCATCCACATATAGAAGGAGAGAACTGACTCTAGTAAGTTGTCCTTTGACCTCCACATGTGTGCTGTGACACACATGCTCCCACACACAAATAAGTAAATATAATAAAAATAATTTTAATTCCAGCACTGGGGGGGGGGAGCAGCAGAGGCAGGTGGAGCTCTGTGAGTTCTAGGCCAGTCTGGTCTACATAGTGAGTTCCAGGCCAGCTGGAGCTAAGAGAGACCCTATATTATCTCAAAATAATTTTTTTAAAAAGAAAATGCTTAGGTTTGAGAAGTTTTAACCCTCTCTGACTTCCTCCATAACCATGTGTCTCAAAGTACTCTAGTCTCTCTCTCTCTCTCTCTCTCTCTCTCTCACACACACACACACACACACACTCACACACACACACACACACACACAGAGTTCCCAACACGCTTGTCCTCACTGCCAGTTGCCATGAACAGGTGTGTTTAAGAAGGGAATAGAGGTCAAGATTGGGATTTGGACTTTCTGGCCCTCAAATTGACACTGGGCACTGCCCTGGCCTGTCCTTAGCAACAGAAAACCCAGCAGGTCTAACTGGGACAGAGCTGCAATGACACCATCAGCCTTTCCCACATCCACCCCTTCTGATCTCCAGATGATCATCCGCCTCCTGTTTTGTTGAGGTTTTTTTTTGTTTTGGTTTGTTTCCCAGTGCTGAAGATTGAACATAGGACATTGTACATGCTAGAAAAATGGTCTATCACTGAGCTATATTACATTTTCAGACCTTGTTTTGGGAGACAAGGTCTCACTGTGTCTTTCAGGCTAGCCTTGAATTCACTGTATTGTCCAAACCAGCCTTGAATGCCTGACTCAGCCTCCAGAGTGCTGGGATTACAGGTGTACACTACCACACCTGGCTCTGGCTCCTGTTTGACCCCTTTCTTTTCCTACATCCAGTTCCTATGCATACCTATCCCCTCCCCCTCTCTAACTGGTCTAATGTATCTCATACCCTCCCTCTTTCTGCCACCCCCAGATCCTTCCAGTTAGAGCTCTGTTGTTCATGCCCTAAGCTACACGTGCCACCACCATCACCACAATAGTCCTGCTCTTTCACCACCCCCATTTTGAGGTTACCTGCCTGCCACTCCATCAGACCAACTCCATTATACCAAGCAGTTAGTGTCTCAGTCACTGGTCTCTTATCTCAAAACCAAAACAACAACAACAACCAAACATGGTTAACCTCTCTTCTATTCAAATCCCAAGTCTCTACCCAACATTTTTCTTTGGAAGGTGGGGGGTGTTCCAGGTTTCATCCACTTTCCCCACCCCTGGAATTTCCACCCCAGACTTGACACTGCCCATCCCACTTAACGCAACCCACAGTGACCTCTCCTTCCTCCAACTCACAGCCACTTATTGTCTGATCCAATCCTAAGGCAATGAATCACTGGGTTGCCTGGGACACCGCCCGGCCCTGTTGTTCAACTCCAGTATTGGGCACCTATTTTTGTGTTCTCTGTCTCCCCAGGCAGATGCCAAGTACCCTGAAGGGGCAGGAGTTCACATACTTACTCATCCCCCTGTCCCTACTGATGCAGCTTGGTAAAACTAGGTACAAGATAAGCGCTCATTCATGTACTCAATAAATGTGAGGCACTTACAAAGTGCTAGGCTCTGACCTGACCAGAACACAGCAGCAAAGACTGACCCCATCTGCTATAACAGTGGTTCTAACTCAAATCTTTCAGCTTTTCTGGGTTTCCTCTGTGTACCCATTTGACATAGATAAGGCACCAGGGTGAAGGAAAGCCCAGGTTGTGGCATCAAATAGGCTGAGGTAAACCTGAGCTACCCATATCCTCAAGCAAATGATTCAAAGCCTTAGTTTCCTCATCTGTCAAATGGAGATAACACCATCTGTTTCCTAGTAGTTTTGAGTTAATGCAAGCTAAATGCCTATAACAACATAGGCACTCAATAAATGGTCTCTCAAAGCACTTAGCACAATTGTAGTTACAGACCTACTTGGAAAATTGGCTAATGTCTGCCTTCCTTACAAGAGAGTAGTAAGCAGAGAGCCTTTCTTGAGCCAGAGTCCCACACACTGTAAACCAGACTGGCCTCAAACTCAAAACAATCCTCTTGCCTCAGCCTCCCAAGAGCTGATTACAGTCATGAGCCTCTAATTGTTCACTCTGCATCCTCAGGGCCTAGCATTGGAACCAACACACAGTAGACTCTCAATAAATAACTCTTGCATGACGGGGCTTATTTTAGCTCCCTGGGCTTCACCCCTCCTGGCCTTGGTTGTGTGGTCATTGTTGCCTACTTACCAATTCTCCTAGGAATCCATTTGGGGTAAAAAATGTAAACTCCATTGAGGGTGCAGAGTAGATTCTCAGTAAATGCTCACTGAATGTAAAGATTCCTTGCACAAGTCAAGTGTTTCACATTCTCTTGGGACCCTCCCCCAAGCATAGGCCCCTTCCTTGAGACTATTATCAGACTAGTGTGGCATGCTTAGTCTCAGTCCTAAACTTCCTCTCTTTAAAGGTAGGAGGAATTGATATGATATCCCACTTGGATCCACCCCCCATGTTACTACTTCACCTCTAACCCAAACACATCCCTAGAGGACTGTCTCCAAAGAACCTCATTCCCTCCTCAGCACACACAACACGGTGATTACTGTACCTTGATTCTGCATAAATGTTGGCAGGGTAGGGGTTTCATGGAAGGACCATGGAATTAGCACAAATCTGGCAAAGAGAAATAAGGCAGTGACTGCTTGCTTCTGCTCCCCTTCTCCAGTTGAAGAACTGTTAACATTTTTAGGGTCACATTCCCTTTGAGAACTTTACAGCTGTCACACAGGTTTGTCCTAGAAAAATGCCATCTCACAAACTTTGGCAACAAATTGGAGAGTCCATGGTCTGACAGAGTAAAGGTGATTTTGATTTGTGGCCACTTTGAGGGCTAAAGATTAAGCCTCCACTTTGGGGCTTTTTTTTCCCATTTCTGGGTCATAACCTGAGACTCAAACCTCTTTTGCTTCCTGACCCCACCCCGCTTTAGGAGCCCTCTTGCCTCCAGCCAGCTGCAGAGTCAGGAAAGGGTTACCAGAGGATAAAACACAATCCAAGGAAGCTATGAGGAGGGAGTAGTGTGTGGGGGATTCCTGGGAGGTAGGAGGGGTCAGGGAAATGAGACTGGAGGAGGGTTGTCCAGAGTTGGGGGCAGGAGTTACTGAGGGCTTAGGGTCCAAGAAGCACCTGGAAAGTTCTACCAAAATAAGGATTATCTGGCCCTCCCCTTAGGAATTTTGATTGGGAGGTGGGATCTGGAGAAAACCCTCAAGGCAATTGTGATACGAAGGCCTGGGAAAACAACTTTGAGATACACTAGTTTCATAGAACTGAGAAAGAGCTGGAGGCCCTGAAAACTATATCGTTATCACTTTTGCCACCATCATCTCTCGGCACCACCACCATACCAGTAAATCCTAAGGTTTTTCTAACACACAACTACGTATTATAAACATGATCTTTTATTGAATCCTCACAATCCTCTGAAATGGATGCTATGTATTATTATAGCACCTCCCCATATCACAAATGATCAAATGTTTGAGACTCAAAAATATGTTAATCAAGCCAGGCATGGTGATGCATGCCTTTAATCCCAACACTCAGGAGGCAGGAGGCATGGTGATGCATGCCTTTAATCCCAACACTCAGGAGGCAGAGAGCCAAGGGGAATCTCTGAGATAGAGACCAGCATGGTCTACTTAGTGAGTTTCAAGCCAGCTGGGGCTACAGGAAGACCCTGTCTCAAAGCAAACAAACAAAAACCTCAAACTGGGTTGGTGGCGCAAGCCTTTAATCCCAGCATTCAGGAGGCAGAAGCAGGTGGATTTCTGTGAGATCAAGGCCAGCCTGGTATACGTAGCCAATTCCAGACCAGCTGGGGCTACAGGGAAACCCCGCCTCAAAAAAAAAAAAAAAGAAACAAAAACAAAAACCCCAAAACACCCCCCCAAACAACAACAACAACAACAACAAAACCAAAAACCAAAAAATTCAAAAATGATAATCATTTTAGGTCACAGAAGCAGTGTGAGGAAGTGCCAGGATCTGAGAATGAATGTCTTCTCATTGAAATACTGGAGAAAGAGCTGGATTTGGGAAAAGAAGAGATTTCTGAGGCTGGAATATGGTGTTTGCTATATTATTTACACCCCCCACTCCTCCCAAAAAAAAAGACTGCCAATCTTGCCTAGTCAGGAGGGAGCCCAGGCCTCCCAGCCCTTTGCAGCTGTAGAGAGTCATGTGGCTAGCCAGGAAGGGCAGGAGCAGCAGTAAAGTGGCCTTTCTACATCCCTACCCCCAACATTTCTGAACTTTGTCCTGAGCAGTTGGTGTTGGGAGTCATTAGTCTCAGGCAGTGGCCTGTGAAGCGATTAGTGCCTTATTTGCCCCTGGCTACCTTCTTGGGTAAGGGTGCCTCTTCTCCATCCAGTAACATGGGTGCCCAGGACCCTGAGAAGAGAAACCCTAAGTAGAGACAGGAACAGTGACCCATACCCATTGCCACTGAGGAGCCAAAGAACCATCAGGGGTATGGGAGTGAGGGATGAGGGGACAAGAGTCCAGGAAAGTCAAGGAAAACCCCACCTGTGTCAACATCTGAGAAACTATGAGAACAGATGAGGGTTCACTTGGAACCTTCATTTCCAGACCACTTGGGAACCAAGGTCCACTAGTTGCCCAATGCTGTGAGCAGAGAGCTCTCACTGTCCGAATGAACAGGTCAGCTCTGACTCCCACCCCGCCCCCCAGCACTATTACACAACAGCCACTGGTGCTGCAGGCACAAAACACCAAAGGATAAAGAGACCATCTGAGCAGAGGATAAGCAAGTGGGGCTGCATGGGGTGGAGCTCTTCAGACGCTTCCTACAGCGAGCAGTATTCAGTTTTTCTCTCCTATCTTCCAGAACCTTCTATTAGCCTCTGCAGGCTTCCGGGCACCTGCAGTCTTGAACCAGATTGTTGAGTTCAAACCCTCAACCCAGCACTTTCTAGTTGTGTGACCTTATCCAAGTGAATTCACTTTTCTGAATCCATTTCCGGATTATAATATGGGGGAAAAAAAAATCCTGCCTCTTAGGCAAGTCAGAGAGGGCTCAGCAGGTAAAGGAACTTGCCTTCAAGCCTGATGACTTGAGTCCCAGGACCTACAGAGGGAAAGGAGAGCACTGACTACCAAAGGTTGTTATCTGACCTCTGTGTGCAGCATAAATAAACAAATGTAATATTTTTTTTTTAAAAATCCCCATCCAGGCATGGTGGCACACACCTTTAATCCCAGTGCTCAGGAGGCAGAGGCAGGTGAATCTATGAAATCCAGGCCAGCCTGGTCTACATAGTGAGTTCTAAACTAGCTGGGGCTACAAAGAGACCCTGTCTCAATCCCCCACACACCAAAATCCTGCCTCTTGCAGTTATTTTGGAGAATTAAGTGAGATCAGATGCATCAAGATCTATTACATTGCAAGATAGATTATATATCAATTTAGTTTTTACTGATTTATTTTAATTTTATATGTATAAGTGTTTTGTCTTCATGTATTTAAGTGCATGCACTACATGTGTACAAACCCACAGAGGCCAGAAAAAGGCTTGGATTCCCTGGAACTAGAGTTACAGATGGTTGTTAGCTGCCATGTGGGTGCTGGAGACAGAACCCAGGTCCTCTGCAAGAACAACCAGTGCTCTTAACCACTGAGCCATCTCTCCAGTCCCTATTTATCTATTTTTTTAAGTGTTCCAATCCTATAATAGAGCATTTTATTTCCACCAACAGGCACATAGTAGGTGTTCTCTGGTTCAGTAAATGAACAAATTAATCTCCTGCTAGCCTATGAAAGCAAAGAATAGTATGTTTTTACTACTGCACCACGATGGGCACTGGCAAACAGTAGATGCCCAATACATCATTGAACAGAATCCCTCTCTGCAACACCAACTAGCTTTGCTCATGGCAGGGGCAGCTCTCACCTCACAACACAACCCTGATTCCTCTTGGCTCCTCCCCACCCATGCAGGCCCCATTCGCCGGGTGTCACTCACTGTCTTTTGCCGAGCTCTCTCCAGAAGTAGCCCTTTACCGCTGAAGTCGCTTCTGAATTTGGAACTGGGGGCAGGAAGGAGAATGAGAAGGGAGAGAACTAGATGGGGCTGCACCAGAGCCCAGACTTGATCCCATCCTCGGGCTCTGGCCCTCTCTGAGGCGTCCGCTCAAGTCAACCTCAACCCCTACCCTAGCCTAGTTATTACAGGTTTCAACCCCATCTCGGACCCCCACTCAAGAAAGTAATACCCAGGCGCTCCCGCACACACCTAGATCTCTAAGGTACCACAAATACCTTCTGGGTTGTCCCAGTCCTGGCAGCTCCTGAGGCCTGAGGGAGAGCAGGTGCTGGAAGGCGCCTTGCACCTTCCGGCACCAAGTCCTGGGCTCAGCCTGCATGAACAGCCTCCCAGTCAGGCCGCCTTGGTCAGTGGGCGCTCCCAGCACACACCCAGCGTGCCGAGCGTCTCCTCCCAGAGGACGCGGTGTACGCGTAGTGGGGGACAGCGGCCGCCGCTGAGGTTCAGGGTGCCCCACCCCCGCCCTCACTCTGGTGGCGCCGGGCCTCCAGAAGTCCAAGGTGAGGCTAGGCTAGGGCGCATCCCGATGAGAACGCTCCTAGGCCGGGCGGCCACTGGCGTCTCTCGCCTCCGGGGCCGCCGAGGGGAATCCCTCCTGCTCCGCATCTCCGGCCTCAGCCTAGGGTCCCCCACAAGTCGGCGCCGGCGGGAGTCACGCAGCGGGCGCTGGGAGGGGGGCGGGGAGCAAGCCGGCGCCGGAATCACAAAGCCGCGAGCCGGGCCGGGCGGGGACCTTCTCATAAAACCGATCCTCTCAGGGAAGCAGAAACAGGGTACTTGCCCTGCACTCAGTCCTTGATGGCCTCAACATCACCCCCAGTTTTTCCTGTTGAAGAAATAGTCGCCCTCCATTGCTGGAGAAACTGAGGCCAGAAACCTGAACTATGGTGGGGGGGGGGGAGGCGAGCTGAGGGGGGAAGGGGCGCTAGTCCATTTCGCCTACCAGTTTCTGCTGTGCTCGCGGCCATCTCGCTTCTGGCCCCAGGGCCTTCTTGCCGGCACACGGGACTGGCCTGCAGCCCCGGCCCGAACACGGGGCGCCCAGGTGTAAGACCACCCAGGTGTGCGGGACCCAGGTGTGCCAGGGCCTCCCGTGCCTCTGAGAGCTCGGCTAAGTGACACCCCCCCCCCCCGCCCAGGCCTCAAACACTGTCTCAGTGTTGTACCTTTTGCAAAGGGACTCAGGGCCTTGGAGCCCCAGGGAGGCGGTATGGCGCGGCCAGTCAGGTCCTGCTTGTTCCCGGAATACCCAGCCAGTTAGGCCCGGGAGTGGAAGTGGGGGAGGTGCCCGCTGGGTAGCCGGTCTGGCCGGCCCCGGGGCTCCGCTAGTGCCGATATTTACAATAACAAAGTCCCGATTAATATGATTAAGGTGACTGGGCGCCTGGTGCTCTCCAGGAGACCCTGGCGGCTTCTCCCAAGGGAATTTGTTCTGGGAGGAGAGAGGAATAGAATAGTGTGAGTGTGTGTGTGTGCGTGTTCACGCGCTGCGGGAGTGTAATGTGACACTGTTGGTGTAAGGTGTGTGTGACAACCAGTATTAAGACGCTGGAAGCAGTAGATTCTGTTTTGAGGCACTGCTGTGGGTACCTCTGTTAGGGTGTGTGCGATCAAGGCGTGAGCTGAGACCCTCGGTCGTATGTGTGGGTTGCAGTGGAGAGGGACTAGAGAGACCTGTGCTGTGTACCTATGTCCTGGCCAAATGGATAACAATTTATGTTAGGGTGTGTTTCTTCAGGGTGTATGTGTAGAGAGCTAGGTTTTGAGTGTGCATCTGGCAGGAACTGTAGCATGCACATTCGTACATGAGGGCCCGAGGTTGTGTTTGTGTGTCTGGCATTGCCCAGTGTCACACCCGAATGTTTGTCGCTCTCTATGTCCACGGGTTGTGTGTCCCTGTTGCTGATCGTGCAGATGCCGAACCATTCTGAGCTAGTGACTGTGCCCCAGTGGGCGCTGGTGTGCGGGTGGTATGTCTGTGTTCACATATGTACAGATGTCTGTACGCGTGTATATGTGTTGGTGCTACGGCCCTCCAGGTGCCCGCGATGATCTGGAAGCGGCTGGGTGAGCTGAGCTAGTCGCCCAACAAGTGTGTTTGTGTCGTGGATGATGCTCCCTGCTTGTTCGGTCCTCCAGCACCCCCCCCCGCCCCCAGCTTGCTGGACCGAGGGCCTGACGCTTCCCCCAAACCGACTCCAATCCGCGCGCTCCTGGAGTCTCATCCCCGCGTCTCGGAGCTCCCGGGAGCGGACACCGGGAGCTGCGGTCCAGCTCAGCACCCCTCCCTTCTCTAGGCTTCTGGCGGTGGACCTCGGAGACCAGGGTGCCCCAGCCACAATCCCCACTCTGTGTCCCAGAGGCCCCCACCTCAGCCCCGGCGCTTTGAACACCGGCTGGGTCCGCGTAGTGCCCCTTCCCTCAGCTTCCGCCGGCTATGGCCTCTCTGGGCGCGGAGCCGCCGCCACCGCCACCGCCAACCGCCACCGCCACCACCACCGCGGGATCCTTACCCGCCTTGGGGCAGCACCGGCCGGCCGCCCCGCTGTCCGTGAGCCGCCGCCGGCCCCGGCCCGAGCTACGGCTCGCTACGGCAGGGGCTGGCGCTGCGGTTCGGGCTCAGGCTCCGGCTAGCTGTGGGCTCAGCAGCCCAGCGGCTGGGCGTCCGCGCCGCACTCTCGCTCCGTGAAGTGTAAGAGGCGGCGGCGGCGGCGGCGGCGGCGGCGGCGGCGG
>NW_008340429.1:1688161-1714309 GCF_000622305.1 Nannospalax galili
CCTCCCCCTCCCTCCCCGCTCGCCCGCCCGCCTCCCGCCCCCACTCCGGCCGGGAGGTGGAGCCCGGACCGCTCCCGTCCCGCTGGGAGGGGACCCTGAGCACCGCTCGGGCAAGCCCGCGCCCCCTCGTCTTAGGCCCTCTTCCCGTGCCCCGGGCAGCGTGCACAGGGCTCCTTCCTGCTCTCCACCCTTTTCGCATGCCCCCTCGCCTCCATCTAGGACCCCTCCGGAATTGCTCTCTCCGTGCCCCATTCAAACACCTGTCCCCGCACTGCCCCCCACTCTGCCCCTGGGAAGTCGAGGCAGGGAAGTGTCTCCTCTAGCTCTTTCTTCCCTGAGCTCCCGGCTCCTGCCCTTCCAGGGCCATCCTCTTCCCGCCCAGACCCCGGAATCGCCCCGAGTGGCCCTTCCTTCTCTCGGCGCTCCAGGGAAATGCACCCCTCCCCCTCGGGCCGAAGCCGCAGAGCGGTCAGTCTGGGTGGCCAAAGCAGTCGTGGTGGTGGGACTATAAAGGGACTGCGGGAGGAGCTGGAGATGCGGTCTCTGAGCTCTAGAGTGAGGATGAGGAAGATACACAAGTGTGAAGATGAAATGGAAATGAGGCTCCTGAACCCAGGCTGTTTCGAGGTCCCCTGATCACCTGTCCCCTGGAAGGTTCAGGGCTGCGGCCACACGCTCTGGGCAGAGGCATGCACACCTCAGAGAGTCACACCGTTCTCTGCCCCGTGAGCCCGCGCAGTGTCACGGCCTGTGTCACACGCCCTCACAGTGCCACAAGCTCCCTGTCACACACTGGGTGTCACACGTAGTGTCTCACACACTCCAACACTTGGTTTCTCTCGCTCAGCTTTGGCTCTCTAGCGCCATCTTGAGGTGCTTGAGCAGCTCGGGAACTCCCTTCTGCTCAGGTTTTGGTACCCTGGCTGCCAAGTGCCCCAATTCAATAGGACCTCCTGCCAAGGCCCGATGTTCCAGGTCAGACGAATGAGGAAGGTTTTCTGTACGAGGCCCAGTGATGGGTATGGAAAGCCCTTATATGAAATGACTTAAGTGAGATCTCTGAGCCTGTGCCGCAGCGGCTCATCCTCATCCCTAGCCTCTTATTTCCTCATCTCTACTATTCCTCTGTCGTTTGTATCTTTCTTCTGCTTTCTCTTCTTTCCATCCTCTGGGCCTCTTTTCATGGAACGATATTCAAGGTAGGGGTGGGGTCTGTGGTTAGCTAAAGGAGCAATCAAGAACTGTCAAAGAGCTCCCAGAGCAGCCCCCTGCCCCCATTCAATTCCCTTTCTGGCCTGGACCCTCTGCTCACCCTCAGCCCTATCCGTCAGCCCCAGGAGCTCAACTGGGGTGCCCTGGATGAGAGATGCAGTAAACTGATAAAGGACCTAGCCTTTAAAAGTCTTCTCTCTGTCCCTTGCAAAGCTCATACTTGCCCCATCATTGAGCACAGCTCCAAGGAGGAAGTCAGTGGCCCAGAGAGAAGAAATCATCCACAGAGGAGCTGCCCCAGCCTCCCTGCCCCCAGCATGTGCCTGCTGCCCACTGCAGCAAACCCTCCCCAGGCTGCTTGCTGGGAGCCATTCAAAGGCTCCTCTGTTCTCCTCCCTTGCTCAGGGCTGAGCAGGATCAGCAGCCGCTGTGCTGGGCAGGAAATGCTAATCTCCCAGATGTTCTTCTCCTTCCTCCCTACTCCACCACCATCAAACCCAAATCCTGCACCAAGTGGTTGGAGCAGAACTGGGCCAGCCAAAGCAGCAACAGCAGGATGCGCCTACCCTTCCTCCTTGGTCCATGTCCCCTCCTACCCTAGCTGCCAGGCTGGGTTCTGTGGGGACCTGAGTTTGAGCAATGTAGGTATGAGTATTGGGGCCTGCCTGCCCCCAGAAGGAAGTAAAGCAAGAGGGCTGGGACTGCCAGGAGGATGGCTGGGAAGTAAAGGAGGTAGCATTTGAAGAGGAGAGAAGCCAGGCTCTTGGCCCTGTACCAAACTGGGAGGAGGACCAGTTGGCCAGTGAAGCATTGGGGGAGGCTCCTAAAAATGACAGTGACTGAGAGTCCATCTGGGACTGTGTCCAGAGAATGGAGCCTGGGTGATGCTAGGTATGAAAATGGCTGGGATGCTTGCTTGGATGTGTTTACCTGGGATGGGCTGTAGTTAAGAGGACCTGAAACTAATAGAAAAAGTGTTGCTTCTGATGGCTATGATGCTGTTGTGCCTAGGCTAAAGCTGGGTAATCAGATAACCAAGAAGCTGTTGCCAAGTCATGTGTGTATATGTGTGTGTTGTTCAGGAGAGCTGTAGTGTGTGTCATGCATGTGTGTGTGTGTGTGTGTGTGTGTGTGTGTGTAGAGGACTGAAACTGAAATGATATTGGAATGGAAGCTGTAGGTGTCAGGCTGGCACACCTGAGTCTGGCTATAGCTGAGGAGCTGTTCTCTGTTAATTTGATATAGGAAGAGCTGTAGCCAAATACACTGTGTAGGTCCTAAGAGATAAGAAGCTGTTGCTAGGAGCCCGTACTTAGGAAACAGGCTGTTACCTGGGATAAGAGCAGAGCTACTATTGTATATAGGACTGTAGCTGCCATGCTATTGGTCCTGAAGCTATAGCTATGATGACAGCATATTGAGGATTGGCTATAGCTAAGATGTCATTGCCCAGGATTGTGGCTGGGCCATTCTTGTGTGCAGGACACTGATTGGAATGCTGTTATGCCTACAGCTAAAGCTCTGAAGTTCGGCTGTAGCTAGAAGGCCATTTCTTGGTAATATAGCTGGATCACTGTTGTATGGGGGGCTGTAGTTAAGACTCTGTTGTCTAGGAGATAAGAAGCTGTTCCCTGAGATGCTGTTCTAGAAGGCAGGATGCTGCTTGAGATGGGAGTTGATCTGCTTAGGATGGTCCCCCAGTGACTATTACTAGGCCTGTGACAGACTGAGTGGGGGAAGGTGGGTGAGTCCTGCCTTGAGGTCTGGGAGATGCCAGGAACCTCAGGTTGGGTGGGGGCTGCTGCTCTGGGGAGGCCTCAGCAGCTGCTCTGCTGTGAAGCTGGGAAGCCTGTTTTCATTACTGTTTTAACTCTTTTTTTAACCTTGTTTTTCTCTCGGCTGCACTTTCACTCACTCATTAATTTTGGTATTTTTCTCACGGTGCCTCAGCCCCTGTCACGGCTGCCATGGCAACAGAAGGCAGTGTGCATAGTGCCAAAATATCTGATCAAAAAATAACCAAAATAAGCAAACACCAAGACAGCTATGCTGGGGGTTATGACCAAAGGAGAGCTGACGGGTTTGATTCAGGAAACCCTAGGTTCTCAGGGAACCCCTTTCACTCCCCCTCTTCTTTGGGAAGCTTTCTGAACTGTCTGATAACCTGGGATCTCCCTTCCCAAGGGACCCTACAGCATATTCTCCCAGGACTCTGATAATTTCTAGTAGTACCTGGCCAAAAAAGCAGCTTTGCCTGAGATTGGAGTCTATGGAGGGAGTAAAGTCTAAGAGACTTCATACCAGCCCTAGCCATACACATCTGCACCCACCTGTCCCTGCCTAGGCCCTGTCTTGGGCCCACTCCCCCTCCTCTACTCCTAGCCCCAACTTGGCCACCTCCACTTTTCTCTTTTTATTGCCCAACATCCTGAAGAGATGGATTGAAGAGAGAAAACCACCAGGCTCCAGACCTGACCATACTAACTCCTCAATGAAGGTGACTCAATAGGGAAGGCTATCATAACAGAGCCCAGCAGGCCTAGGCCTCTGGCCATTTCTACTTATGCCTGCTTAGGGGAATCTCCTGAACATCGCTGATACCCACATACCACTCTTATTTCCTCTCTCATTTCTTAGTTCCCTGGAGACCGCCTCTCATGTGGGCATGTCTAAAAGGAATGGAACATAGAACCTTACACAAGGGAGGAAGGGTCAGAGCTCTTGGTACTACCTGTCTCCCTTTCTTTTCCAGACACTAATGTCCCCTCTGAGAGAGCCTGTCTAAATGTGTAGAGCACTGGGAATTGGGGGAATGAGAAGGTGCCCCTCAATCATTCACTTATATCTTTGTTGTCTGTCCCTGAGGCCCTGGCCCCCTCCTCCTGGAGAAAGCCTCACAACACATCTGCATCCCCTTCTGGGAATGGCTAGAACTTGCTTCCTGATCTTCACTTTCAATTTCTTTCCTCCCCTCCCTTCAAGAGCAGTAGTGGCCTTGGCCTCCTGGCAGAGCCTTCCTAGCCTGTTTCCATAGAAACCTGGTAGGCTGTGCAATGCAGGAGTGGGAGGAGAGACAGAAGGAAAAAGAGACCAGGCCTCAGGGCAGCCCCAGATGAAGGGACATGGGTACTGAAAGAAGGTGGGGACCTGCTCCATAGAGTGGACCCTCATTTGGGGAGGGGAGACAAGATGCATGTAGATTCTTTTCATGCAATTTGTTCTACTGCCTCCTGAGAAGGGGCCACAGAACTGTCTTCTCCCTGGCACAGAGAAAGGGGACCCTTTCCTCTCTACCCTTACAACATCCTTCTTTACCAGGAACTGCCCGATTAGAGATAATTCTCTTCCCAGGACTCATTAGTCAGTAAGACATGAAACACCTTCCCTCCCCCACCAGCTCTTCACCCTCCTCAGCCCTGCAACTTCTTAATCAGAAGGCTGGGCAGCCCCAGGGACCCGGTGGCCTCCCCTGACGGGGTGGCGTGTAGTTCTCAAAGGCCCCATTCATGTCTGGGGGCTAAAGGCACCATTGTC
This sequence comes from Nannospalax galili, assembly GCF_000622305.1. Lineage (NCBI taxonomy): Eukaryota > Metazoa > Chordata > Mammalia > Rodentia > Spalacidae > Nannospalax > Nannospalax galili. The sequence continues at coordinate 1,692,908 of NW_008340429.1, forward strand.
CCCCTTGAGGGGGTGTGTGGTGTGGGGACTAAGAGGGTCTCTACTCAGAAGGAAGGAATGCGTCTGGAGAAGTTGCCCCCGGGGGCTCCAGTCTCAAGGTCCCCACCAGATCACCATCGCTACCCTTTCATGACCCCAAGCTAGCTCCCCAGTAGTTCCCAGAAGCCTCCGCGCATCCCTTGAGGGTGGGGACTTCTGTGGTGTCAGGGAAGGGGCGGGCAGAGTCTGGCCCCACCTCTCTGTGCACTGAGGGAACCATTGCTGGGGGTCGGGAGCTGTCCAGCGCCTCAGGTTCTGACGGGCCGCTGGTTCGCTCTAGGTACATCAGGCCAGCCCTGGTGGCTCAAGAGATCTTCCACACTCAGACTAAGATCAAAGACTACAGCTGGCCTATGTGGCCTTGGATTCAGCTCTGAGAGTGGGGATTCATCGGTGCTGAGAACTGACCTAGAGAGCAACATGACCCCTGCCCTGTGTGAGCAGAATGGAAGAATCAAGTGTCACCAGACCACTCCCCTGAAACCCTGTCTCAGACCTGGGCAGGAAAAAAAGCCATCAGAGGTCAGACCCTGCCTCCCCTCCCCCAGTTCTCTCGGCCTTGCCTGTTTTCCTCCCTCTTTCCTCCCTTCTCTCCTTTTTCCCTCCCTGCTGGGTTGGGGGCTGCTGAATGATCATTTCTCAGTTCTGCTAATGTGCTCCCTGCTGCGGGGAGGGATCATAATTCTGGGAGATGATTAAGTTTCAAATTGTTTTTCTTTCTGTTGTTGAAGATGAAGCTTTAATATGGTTCCTCCTCAAGGTGGGGGAGACACCCCATCCAGCCTCTTATAATAGTTCTCTCTCTTCATTGGTAGGTCAGGTCTGGGACCATGCTGTTTGGAATCCCCCTTAAACTTTAGGGTGTTTAAGGGAGAAAGGGGAGTGAGGGGGGAGTTCATACAATGTAGTGGTAAGAAACACTGGTTTCAAAGTCAGACAAGTCAGAATTCAAATCTTGTCTCTGTTATTTACTGCCCATGTGATTAAGTTACTTAAACTCTCTGAGCCTCAGTTTCTTCATCTCTTTCTTTCTTTGTTTATTTTTGCTCTTGCTTTTGAGACAGGGTCTCTCTGTAGCCCCAGTTGGCCTGGAACTTACTATGTAGACCAGGCTGGCTTTGATCTCCCAGAGATCTGCCTACCCCTGCCTCTTCCTCTGCCTCCCAAGTTCTGGGACTAAAGATGTGCGCCACCACACCCAGGTTAGTTTCTTTATCTCTTATTTTAAAATAAATAATTTATTGATAATTTCATACATGCATATAAGGTGTTTTGATCAAATCCATGCCCACTCCCTCCCCTCCCTCAACTCTTCCCATATCTCCCCATCACTTTTTTCTGATAACTTCATGCAGTCTTTCTTCTTCTTTGATTGATTATTTTTATGGGACTTTTGGCTACTCTAACATTCCCCAAACTGAAGAGGTAACCCTAAAATCTTTTAAGGATTAGATACAAGCTCCCACATACTTTTGACATTTTTGGCGTTTGGAACAGACTATGTTGCTAAGAGGTTTCTTTTTCTCGTAAATGGGTATGCTAATATTTAGCTCATGGAGTATTGGTGAAGATTTTAAATGCTTAGCGAGTACTTGGCTTGTGGTTAAAGAAATGTTAGAGGTAGTTACTACACTCAAACTCTACCCAGTGTCATCCTGCTCCTGGAGCTTCCCTGACTTTTTTCTTTCAGAAAATGTTTATCAAATGCCTTCTCTTTGACCCAAGTGAAGGATCTGGCTTTCTTATTTATCTGTCCCTCAAACACCCCTTCATCCACTCCCTTCCCTCCTTTCAACTTAATTTCCCTCTAATTATACCCTTCAGTCTATTTCCAGCTTTGCCAGCATTATTCCCATTGTATTCTTCCTTCCCTCACTGCAGGCTTATATCTACACCTCGATTCTCATCCTCCTCACACACATGCGTCTTTTACCTTCTCCATCTTCTTCATGTCATTTGGGGCCATCAGAGTGAAAAAAACGTGATGAGTTTTCAAACCATGAGAGAGAATCCTAATCTGTGTGTGTGTATGTGTGTGTGTGTGTGTGTGTGTGTGTGTGTGTGTGTAAGTCTGTGACACACATTAATTCATATTCAACAGTGAGTGTATAGTAGACTTCTCAGCTCTCACATTTTCTAAAGACACTTAATTTTTGTGATTCTTTTTATTTATACAGCTGAGTGTTTTTGTAAACATGTATTTAAGTGCTCCTATGTTATGCAGTGCCTGTGGAGGCAAGAAGAGGGTCCTGGATCCCCTGGAACTGGAATTACAGGCAGTTGTTAGCTGCCCTGTGGGTGCTGGGAACCAAACCCTGGTCCTCTACAAGAGCAACCGGTGCTCTTAACTGCTGAGCCATCTCCTCAGCCCCTGAACTCTCATTTGAATTGTGGGCTTATTTGCCTGTGTCTCTCCTATATAAGCCACAAACTTTTAAAAATATGTCTTTCTTTGGCTATCTATCTGCTCTGTCCCTGCCTATCTTTAAAAAAATGTATTAATCATCTTTATTGAGATATAACTGATATATAAAGAATTACTGATATTTTTTAAGTTTACATTATTTATTGTATGTGTGTATCTGTCTTTCTCTCTGTCTCTGTCTCTGTCTCTGTCTCTGTCTCTGTCTCTCTCTCTCTCTCTCTCTCTCTCTCTCTCTCTCTGTGTATGTGTATACATGTGGAAATCAGAGGACAATTGGGGACTGAGTTGGTTCTCTTCTTCCACCATGTGGATTCTGGGGCTCAAACTCAGATCATCAGGTTTGGCAGCAAGCACCTTTGCCCACTGAGCCATCATTGAATTGGAAATATTTATTAAGTATAATTTGAGGAGTTTAGATGTTTTTGATATGCTCTGAATGAGAAAGCTTACTATTTATTAATGGGTGAAGCTGATTTATGATAATTGGGAGACCTTGGGGGTTGAATTCAGGATTTTGTTCATGTTAGGCAAACCCAGCACCACTGCACTACATCCCCAACTCTGATACCTGTATTTTATGTCTGCTTAATTGGCCTCCTACTTTTCGCCAGACCTTTTCCCTCACTCCCTCCCTGAAACAGACCACAAAGCCTTCACTGCAGAGATACCTTTCGATACCTGAAGGCTTCGAAGACATTGAACTCAAAGGCACAGTCATGAGGGAGGATCTAGATAAATATGCCTTGCTAAGCTCCCCTCTGCAGCTTATTACCAGTAATGCACACCCCCTTTGTCTAGTCATACTTGGCTATGACTGTCTGGTCTTCATCAAACTGAAAAAAAATATATAGGATTTCCCTGTTTTTTTGGGGGGGGTGTCTTCATTTCCTTATGAGAACTCCTGTGTCATATAAAACATTAAATAGCTATGCATGCTTTCCTTTGTTATTCTGTCTTTTGCCATGGCAGTTTTAGCCGTGAACCTAGCAATGGATGAGAAAAGATGTTTTCTACCTAACATGCTTTTGTTTCTTGTTTCATTCCTCCAGGGAGTCATTTTATAGCTATGCAAAGCTTTGGTTCAGTACAGGAAACAGAAACCATTCTTGGCATTTTAAACTGGAGGGAGTTAATTTAGGCAATTAGTGATTATAAAAATCATTGAGAAGACTTGTGGAATGGACTCCCAGAAACTCCACCAGGAGAGCTAGTATGTTTGCCATGATTGGTAAGGTAAGAAATCAAAAGGCCATGACTGTGGAACTATTGATTTAAAGAACACATTGCCTAGCCAAGCGTGTTGGCGCATGCCTATAGTCCCAGCACTTGGGAGGCAGAGGCAGGCAGATCTCTGTGAGTTCAAAGCCAGGCTGGTCTACATAGTGAGTTCCAAGCAGGGAGACCCTGTCTCAAAAAAATAGTATTCATTTTTATTTTATGTGTATATTTGCAGGAAACACATTGCCAGAGATTTGCCATGCAGGAATTAGCAAGCAGAGATCAACAAGTTGGGGTGATTCTTATAAGAGAATCCCATTTCTCTAGGGTCCCACTTGACAGCAAAAAGCCTCAGACTTTAGAAAGACTTCTGTTCTTTCTGTATCTAGTAATTCAAGTATACCAATGGCAAGGGGATTGGTCAGAGAAATGCAGACCAGTGCTCTAGTCTCTGTAAGACACAAAAGCAGGAACAAAGTCTAATGGTACAAGCTTGTAATCCAAGCTACTTCAGAGGCTGAAGCAGGAAGATTGCAAGTTCCAGGTTTGCCTAGACTATAGAGTCAGTTCAAGATCAGTTTAAATGAAAAGTAGGAAGAAGGCTGAGGATGTATTTCAATAGTATTGTGTTTGTTTATCATGTTTGCTGCCCTAGGTATAATCCTTACACACACACACACACAAACACACACACACACACACACACATATACACAGAGAGAGAGAGAGAGAGAGAGAGAGGAGAGAGAGAAAGAGACAGAGACAGAGATGGAGAAGAGGAATAGGATGCAGAATGCATGCCAGTTGAACAGAGATGTTCAGTGACTAGAGTAGGTAATGTTAGGAACAATGCATGCTGAAAGGATGAGGCAGAAAGTGCCTGCTTCAGACCAAGTTTTCGTAGCATGAGTCTAGAAACACAGTAGACTCAAATTTATCCTAGTTCTAATTTTGGGCTAAGGATATCAGGCTCTGAGAATCACCAGAAGAGAAAAGATAAAGCCAGCACATTAGGGAAAGAAGGGAACAAAAGAGACCATCGCCCTGGAGTCAAAAATGTGAAATTCATACTTCCCATGAGGAGCTGTACACAATAATCCAGAGCCTTGAGCACAGCTCTAAGAGAATAGGGTCCACCTGCAAGGGCAGTTTGTCTCTTACACAGTCTAGGTTGAGTCTCTGTAGCCTGTGTAGTTCACTTGCCACATATTTTATGACTATCATTCTGAAACAAGGCCCACTGGGAGGAATAAAAGCGAAAAGACTCAAAGTGGGTCTTTCAAGCAGGAGGGCCAGGAGCCTAGGGATGTTTTGCTGGTAAACACCAAGGACCTGGAGCCTTCCAGCTTGTTGGTATCTGCTTTCTTCTGAAATAGCAGATGTTTTGGTCTCTCTCCTCTTCTCTGAGTCCAGGAGTCAGGAGCCAGGTCCTGGGAGTTGTAAGGCAGGGAAACTGGCATCTGCCAACATCCTAAATGTATCACAAATCCATTAAACAGCACTGACACGCATCTGTTGACTGAGAGTGAAGGGACAGGGGGTGGCCCAGCATCTCCAAGAGAGTTTAAATGGAACACAGCACATAGTGGTGATTATAAGCTTGACCTCAAACTTCTGCCATGACTCAATTGTTTCTCAGTTGTGTGACCTTGGGCCAAGTATTTCTTCTCTCTGAGCTTGTTCTTCCAGCTATAAAATGGAAATACTCATCTATTTATCTCACAAATGGTTAAGATGATTAACTGAGATAATGATATATAAATAGGCATAAAATACTTACCCAGTCCTGGCATGTAGTAAACTTTCTTTTTGATTTGTAAAAATTTTTTTTTATTTTATGTATATGAGTATTTTGCCTACATATGTGTCTGTGAACCACATGCATGTGGTACCTGTGGAGGTCAGAAGGAGGCCTTGGAATACCCTGGAACTAGAGACAGTTGTTGCCTGCCATATGGGTGCTGAGAACCAAACCTAGGTACTCTGTAAGAGCAGCCAGTGCTCTTAATGGCTGAGCCATTTCTCCAGCCCCATTTTACAATATTTTGGATGTTAAAAATAAACTGAAGCCCATTAAGAACTAGGTTTGTGAGCAAATGGGTGATGCTTGTAAAGAGAAGAGTTACAATGGAAAGTCAAACCACTGTTAATGTCCCATTCCAGCATCACAGCACAAGAAGCACATAAAGAAATCAATGAAGACCTGATTGGAACAAGCAATTGTTTGCCACAAACATGCAAAAGAGCAAATTATTTTCTTTAATTGTATGCTCTCAGAAACCCACTAAACAGATTTTAAGCTAAATTTTAAAGTATGCTTTTTATTTTTGCATTTCCACTGCATATTCTTTTCTAATTTTTTTTCATTTTGTGAAACCCTTTTATTTATTTATTTTTTGTATATTTTTATTTAATTTTTATGTATTTCTTTTTTTGATGTGTATGCATGTATTGCTTGCATGTAGGTAAGTGCACCCATGTCATGCAATGCCCGTGGAGGACAGAAGAGGCTGTCAGATCCCCTGGGACTGGAGTTACAGACAGTTGTTAGCTGCCATGTGGGTGCTGGGATTCAAACCCGGGTCTTCTGCAAGAACAACCAGTGTTCTTAACCCCTGAGCCATCTCTCCAGCCCTAATTTTTAACATATTTCATACACACCATCTTAATTATCTTTATGCCCCCTTCCTCATCGGCACCCTCCCATAGGACCCTCCACTGGATTTCATGCATTCTTGTCATTTATGTTAAGGTCTATCAAGTCAAGTTAGCATCCCCAGACGTTCCTCAGTACAAGTTCGGTCATTGAGGTCTAGTTGGCCTATTTGGATTCACTCCCTTAAAGAAGATTAGCTCTTCCTCACCCAGCAGTAATCAGCTGCCAATAGTTCTTTGGCTAAGATTGGGGCCTGATGCCCATTCCACAGTTCTATGCTGGGTTTCTGTCTGCTTGAGTTTACATTAGTCTTTTATTTATTTTTATTTTTTTGGTTTTTTTGAGACAGGGTCTCCCTGTAGCCCCAGCTGGCCTGGAACTCACTATGCAGATCAGGCTAGCCTTGATACAGAGATCCACCTGCCCCTGCCTCCCAAGTGCTGGGATTAATGGTGTGTGCCACCATGCCCAACAAGTTTGCATGGGTGTTGTGCATGCTGTTGGCATTGCTGTAAGTTCATATGAACAAAGTCCCAGGAGCCTGTAAGACTCTTTCCATATGATCATGCATTTCCTTACCTGGCTCTTACAATCTTTCTGCCCCCTCTTCTGAAATGGTCCCTGAGCCCTGGGTAAGTAAAGTTTAATAAAGGAGCCCTGTACAAGGACCCATACTTTGCAGACTCTTATTCTCTACACTTTAGCTATTTGTGGCCCTTTGTGTTCATTGTATTCCTTTGCATGAGGAAGCTTTGTTGATGAGAGTTGAAAGATGAGTTGGTATTCTCTCTACCCCTTGTTCCATGGGTGTTGAATAGAAAGTGTATTCTTTTGTGTTTGGGTAGAATATTCAGTAGGTGTCTGTTAAGTTCATTTAATGTTTGGTATCATTTAATTCAGATATCTGAATATTTATTCTTTGTCTGGTTTACCTGTCTATTGGAGATAAAGGGGTATTGAAGTCTCCAACTATACTGAGTTGGAGTTAATCTGTGTCTTAAAGTCCTATAGCACTATTTTTATGAAACTGAGTGCACCAGAGTTTGGTGCATATATGTTCATGATTGTAATGTCTTCTTGGTCAGTTGTTCCTTTGATCAGAATGAAGTGACCCTCTTTATCTCTTCTTACTAGTTTTAGTTTGAAGTCTATTTTGTCAGATACTAGAATTGCAATCTCTGCTTGTTTCTTAGTGCCATTTGCTTGGAATATTTTTTCTCATCCTTTCACCTTAAGGTAGTTCCTATCCTTAAAGGTATGATGAGTTTCTTGCAGACAACAAAAAAGATGGACTTTTTTTTCTTTGGTCTTTTTGAGACAGGGTCTCTCTGCAGCTGGCCTGGGACTCACCAGGTTGGCCTTGATCTCACAGAGGATCCAGCTGCTCTGCCTCCCAAGTGTTGGGATTAACAGTGTGCACCACCACAACTGGCCTGGGTTTTGATTCTTGATCCATTCAACTAGCCTGTGTCTTTTGACTGGAGAGTTCAGGTCATTGCTATTTAAAGTAATTATTGAAAGATTTGTATTGGTTGCCGTCATTTTAATTTCTGTTTGCATTCTTGGTCTAATTTTGTGTTTCCTCAATTATACCTTCATTTAGTTTCTTTCTGTTGCCTCTTGGGTGTAGTTGTTCCTTTCTTTAGTCCTTTGTATTGCTTTAAGTATTCTCTGAAGGACTTGTTTGGTGGATAGGAATTCTTTCAGCCTTTTCATGTCATTGAAGATTTTTCTTTCCCCTTCAAATGTAATGGACAGTTTTTCTGGATAAAGTATTCTGGGTTGGCATCTATGGCCATTTAGAGTAGGAATATTTTGGTCCAGGCTCTTCTGGCTTTTATAGTTTGAATTGAAAAGTCAGTTGTAATTCTGATGAGTTTTCCTTTATATGTGACTTCTTGTTTTCCTCTTGCAGTTTTCAGTAATCTCTCTTTGTTCTGTATATTTAGTGTTTTTACTATTATATGCCATGGGGAGTTTCTTTTCTGGTCCTGTTTATTTGGTGTTCTATGTGCTTCTTGTATTTGTATGAGTATGTCTTTCCTTAATTTTGGGAATTTTCTTCTACAATCCTGTTGATGATCTGGTCAATACCATTTACCTGAGAGTCTTCTCCTTCCTCTATGCCTCTGATGGCCAGATTTGGTCTTTTCATGGTGTCCCACATTTCCTGCATACTCCATTCCTGTGTTTTTAAATTTTTTCATATTCTTTGCTTGAATAGTCCATTTCTTCAACTTTATCATCCAATCTTGATATTCTGTTTTCCATTTCATTTGTTCCATTGGTGAGGCTTTCTCCTGTCATTTCAGATTGGTTTATTGAGTTTCTCACTTCCTTCTTCATTTCAGCCTGAGTTTTCTTCAATATTTCTATATCTTCTGTGAATTTAGTCAAAAGTTTATCCCTATCTTCTTTTAGTTCTTTAAGTTGTTTGCGTGTTCTTTAAATTCATTGAATTCCTTGATCATGTTTATGATTGTTCTCTTAAATTCTGTGTCCTGGGTTATTTCTAGGGGATTCTTATGGTAGAACTCTTCTGTAAGACTGGTGATGTTTGGTGGGAACATATTATTTGGGTTTTTCATAATATTATTTTTTCATTGTGGTTTTGGCATGTGAATTTTTTTTGCTGCTTGTGATTCTGGTATGAAGCTTAAGCCTTCCTTTGTTGAGTTGAAGTCTGATTCTCTTTGTAGTATTGATGTACCTTGTTTGTTTTCTGATTGGGTATGAAAGCTGGTTGGTCTAGGCTTCAGGTTCTCTCTTTTGGTTTTATATTGGAGGACCAATAGCTAGTCCAATTAGAGCACTCAGGAGCTCTCCAGGAGTACAAAGTGGCCCTGGCTATTTAGGAGCACTTCAGAAGCCTCAGATAGATAGTGTCAAGGTCCAAAGAGAAGAGATGGGAGATGGAAATGCTGGTCCCTACTAGTCAGCAGGGAAGGCTAAGCCCTGGAACAGTAGGAAGGACTTCAGATGGTCCCAGAGCAGGGGGATGGGCATGGCATGATATGGACTCACCACACAGAGGCCCAGTGATTCAGGTGCTCTCAGGCAGTCTCTAAAGGTCTGGGCCCCTACTAGCCAGCAGGGAAATCTGGCCCTGGGGCAGTGGGAGGGACTACAGGTGGTCCCGAAGTAAGGGGATGAGCATGATTTGGGAAGCCATGCAAGGCCCAAGGCCTGAGTCAGGTGCTCTCAGGCAGTCTCCAAAAGTGTGGGTCTCTACTAGCCAGCAGGGAAGCCTAGCCCCTGTAGTAAGCTTTTGATAGATAGTACCTGATATTATTTTTGCAATGATCATCAATGCATATGCTCTTAGGAACAAATATCTTCCATATTAATTACCAGGAAACATCTGAAAGAGGGTTTTTCATACAAGCTTACTCTGAGTGCTTAGTCACTTTCTGGAACAATGGGAAGCCAGGCCAGGTGAGGATGGCCCTTGAGCATGTTTCCTCCTTCTGAGTAATCTCTGTCTTCTTCAACCCAAGGTCAGTTTCCTGTGATACCACTGGCCTTTTAATATGCCTCACAGAGGGTGACATGACCACATTCTGGTAGGCAAGGAAAGTGGAGGTATGATATTAAGAGGTGTAAGATCAGCGGGGCTTGAAATCTTCAATTCTGACCTTTTATGCCTCCTTCCCTCTTTCTCTGTTCTCTTTTACCCAATCCCTTCAACTTTAAGTTTCATTGAATATCTACTCTGTAGCAGGCACTGTGCTAGCACTGAGGGTACAGTGAAGAGTAGAGAACTAGACATCCCCTAATGTATCAGAGCTCTCTATCCTTGGAAGAAGCAGCTATACAAATAGAACCACCATAGCTGCATCTAAGGCAAATGATAGGGAGTAATGACAGTAGCTAATGGGAGAATGTGCCCTCTCCCACGAGTGAGGTGGGAGCTTGAAGACAGGATCAGATCTGAAGAATGCCTGAGAGTCAGCCAAGCAAGAAGGAAGTTCCCTGAGCAGAAGGGAGTTCCTGCCAAAATGTCAGATGATAACATTACAGTGTGCTGCCTTGACCAGAGGTGTTTGATTCTCAACAGGGAACTCCCAAAGCAATAAATATTTAATGGTCAGATTTGTGAAGCGTGTGACCAGCTGATAAAGTCAAGAGGCCTTCCAACTGAACCTTGTGGCTAGGAGGCCTATTTCTGGGAATGGTGTGTGTGTGTGTGTGTGTGTGTGTGTGTGTGTGTGTGTGTGTGTGTGTGTGTGTGTGTGTGTGTGTGTGTGTGTGTGTGTGTGTGTGTGTGTGTGTGTGTGTGTGTGTGTGTGTGTGTGTGTGTGTGTGTGTGTGTGTGTGTGTGTGTGTGTGTGTGTGTGTGTGTGTGTGTGTGTGTGTGTGTGTGTGTGTGTGTGTGTGTGTGTGTGTGTGTGTGTGTGTGTGTGTGTGTGTGTGTGTGTGTGTGTGTGTGTGTGTGTGTGTGTGTGTGTGTGTGTGTGTGTGTGTGTGTGTTGGAGCGTGAGTCCATATTTGTGACAGTAAATATCAGTGCTGGTGTCCATGAATATATAGAGAACCGAAGTTAATAATTTTGTCATCTGGGTCAAGCAGCAGAAATACATACTGGAATTCAGGAGTCCATAGAGAAGTTGAGGGACAGCAGAGAAGGGAGACTATCCTTCCACATGCACCAAAGCCTCCAAGCAGTTGAGTTCCATGTCCTTGACCTTGACATTCCAGGTCATCAGTCCTGCCAAGTGTGGGAAGCACACTTCTAGAAAGGTATTCACATTGAAGGTGGGGGCAAGGGGAGAAGGTTTTATAATCTATAGTCATTTGGAAAATCACTGTTTAAAATGTTGACTCCCTCCATATTTTTGTCCCTAGGCTCCTGGTAAGTGTAGTTTTATTAATACTCTGATTTTACACATGTATATATGTGTATATGTGTTATTGGTACGTGCTTATGTGTAGAAGAACATGTGGGGTGACAGTGTGAATAGTGATAACTAAGAGCCTGTGAGCTAGCAGTCAGCAGTGGTGGTCCCATGCTCCTCTGTCCCATCCAGAGGCTGGATCCTGGACTCCTGGACTCCCACTATGCCCATCTCCATTGCTCTTAAGAAAAGCAGAAGCTGGGATGATCTGCCCATCAGGCCTGAGTCCCTTCATAGTAACAACAGACTGAGAACGTACCGACTACAACAAGGCAAACAGAAATAATATGCTCACATTCACCTCCATTCCACAAAGCAAGTGGAACCTGGGCCCATTGCAGTGAATGTGCTTCAATAATTCATCCCATCTGTCGATGTGGTATTGACATAAAGCTAATTTAACACTGGGGGAGCCAGGGAAAGTAAGGAGCAATTACGCCTTCACCTGCAGCATGGTCACTCAGCTAGCTCTTTGGTGCTGCACTGGAAAGTCAGCTCTTAGCCACCATATAAGTGCTGGGATTCGAACCCAGGCCTCCTGCAAGAGCAGTGAGTACTGTTAACTGCTGAACCATCTCTCCAGCCCCCACCTTCTTTGGTTGAGACAGAGCCTCTCATTGAATTTCACTGAGTAGACTAAGCTGTCTTACCAGAGAATCCCAAAGATCTTCTAGTCTCTGCCTCTCCAGCACTGGGATTACAGGTCTATGCCACCATGCCTAATTTTTTGTAGCGGGGGGAGCTTTTGGAATCAAATGCAGATCCTTATGCTTGCAAGGCAAACACTTTACTGAGTTATCTCCAGTTTTCTCTCAACTTTTTTTGGGACAGAGTATCAGGTAGCCCAGACTGACCTCAAACTCATTATGTAGTTGAGGCTTGCCTTGAATTCTTTTTTGTTTGTGTGCATGTAGTGTGTGCTTTCACATGTGTATGTGTGTTCACATGTGTGGATGCACATGTATGTGTGCAGGTGCATATACACATATGTGTGCATATGTGTGGAGCTCCAAAGTTGATGTTAGGTATCTTCCTCAATCACTGTTGGATACCGTCTCTCCAGATCAACCTAGAACTCACCAATTCCAGATAGTCTAGCTGTCTAGCTTGCTCTGAGGAGCTCCCATCTCTGCCTTCCAAGTGCTGGAATTATGGGCAGGCTGCTATGCCTGCCCAGCTTTTATACGGGTTCTGGGATCCACAGTCCAATCTTTATGCTTGCATGGCAAGTGCTTTATCCACTGAGCCATCTCTCCAGCCCTAGCTTTGAACTTTTGATCCTCCTGCCTCTACCTCCTGGTACTGGGATTATAGGCATGTGCCATCACACTTGGGATAGTCTTTAACAGAAAGTAACCACCTCTGTGCCTGGATTTGGACTTATCAATAGCCAAAGAGGTGGTTCTTTTTAAAAAATCAAATATATATGTATACATATATACGTGTGTGTTGCCACACACGCATGTGCCACAACATTCCTGTAGAGATTGGAGAACAACCTGCAGGAGTCTCCTTTCACCACGTGTATTCCACAGATTAAACTCAAATCATCAGACTTGGTGGCAAGCTCCCTTTACCCACGGAGCCATCTCACAGGCCCCAAGAGATGTTTCTTTTATCAGATAGACCAAGGTCTTTCCTGTATCTCTTTCCATGGAGTAAAAACCCCTTGCACTTTCTATGGAATATGACAGATGAACAAGTAAGATGGAGGTCTTTGATGCAAAGAAAGGGAATCTATGATTGAATCTTAAATGATGTCCAGCAACCCATTTCTTCTTTCTCAAAAATAAAAATCAGGGCTACGGTTGTAGCTCAGTGGTAGAGCCCTAGGTTCAATCCCAGCACCACAAAAAATTAAATAAAAATCACTCATTCAACATCATAAAAGTACAAAAATGAGGGGATTTAGCTCAGTGGTAGAGCGCTTGCCTAGCAAGCACAAGGCCCTGGGTTTGGTCCTCAGCTCAAAAAAAAAAAAAAAAAAAAAAAAAAAAAAGACAAAATAAAAAAAGTACAAAAATGCTTGTTGAATTCTTATTTTCATTTATTCAAAATTATGTCAAATAATGGGGAGGGAGATTTATGTGGGGAAAGATATAGGAAGATAGGAAAGAGGAGGGGATTGGAGGAGGAATAGCTAACACTAAGAATGTTTGAAAAAGCCATGTGGAAACCTGTTTCATAAGCTTCATATATATGTGCTTCATATATAGATTACATATATATACTTTATGTGAATATATAAATATATTCACATAAAAGTTTAACTGAAGTTATCCTATACAGAGGATTATGTTCATCCCAGAAGCCATAGGTTGCCAAATAAAAATGCCACGTGTGGGATACTTCACCTGGAGTTGTTGGTCAGAGGTATCCCTGAGACCCCAAAACAATACAGGCTATTGCCATTGCTCTCAGTTGCTATGTTAGTCAGTGTTCTCTAGTGGAACAGAACAGTCTGGATGGTGCAACAATGACTGGACTACAGTGAAGAGGCTGAGAATCAGTCAGTTGCTCAGTCTATGAGGCTGGGTGTCTCAGCAGTCCAAAGATGGTGCTGAAGGCCTGGAGGACTCCTTGAGAGCTGCTGGTCTTCAGTCTATGTTAGAACCCAAAGAAGTTGGTTCTAATATTGGTGAAGGAATGCCAGAGAAACAAGATGATAAACTCAGCATGGAGTGTGAATGCAAGTAGGCAAAAAGCAAAAGTTTCCTTCTTCCATGTTCTTTATCTGGACTACCATCAAAAGATGCCTCCCATATTTACAGTGGGTTGTCCTGCTTCAATTAATCTTGTTAAGAAAATCCTTTACAGGAGTGCCCAGCCACTTTCGTTTTAGTTAATTCCAGATCTAATCAAGTTGATAATTGAACTATTACCAGTCCACCCCTTGTCAACTTGACACTTGTGGTGGTTTGACCCCCACATGGGTTCGCCATTGGCTCAAGTATTTGAACACTTGGTCAGTTGGTGGCACTGTTGGGGAAGTCATGGAACCTTCAGGAGGTGTGGCCTTGTTGAAGGAAGCACATCACTGAGGGTGGGCTTTGAGAGTTCATAACCTTGCCCCACTTCCAGTTTCTACCTCTCTGCTTCCTGTGCCTGCTTGTAGGTATGGACTCTCAGCTTTCTTCAGCTGCCTATTGCTAGGCCTCCCCTGACTTCCCTCTGGAAATGTAAGCCCAAATAAACTCGTCCTTCTATAAGTTTCCTTGGTCATGATGTTTTATTACAGCAACAGAAAGGTAAAAGTTTCCCACCAAATCTTGATGGTAAGACACTATTGCTGAAGATACCACACACATTGGTCACAGGATGCAGAGAAATCAAGCCCATACTGGCCAGGAAACTTTCTCCTGCTAGCTAGCTTTCATAGTACTGGAAGGTGCTATGCAGACTGCTTGGAGAATAAAGTCATCAACATTCTTACCCAGTGTGACCCCTGTGAACTGTAATAATGACCAGTGTGGCAAGATATGCTCATGGGTGTAACAGTGACACAAATGTTATGTGGGTAACCAATTGCTTTCTGATTGGATTTAAGACATTCTTCATAGGAAGAAATGTATGCCTGGTACTGAAAATCTGGTCAAGAATTCATGGCTGGGGAGCCCACAAACCACAGGGGTAGACCTACTGCTATTAGTTTGCTAAATGAACATAGTATCAAACGGCCCTCTAAATGCATATCTCTCAGTACAGCTCTCAGTCATCAACAGAGAAGTTTCTTTGTGCAGTGGATAGTGGTTAACACAGAAGCTCTGAACTGGTTAAAGTGCAGAGAATAAGTGTCTGTGGAGTGCTCAGTCACAAATGAGACATCTATATCACACATACCCTTCCCAAGGCTCAGGGACCATCATGGAAGAAGGGGCAGAAAGATTGTAAGAGCTGGAGTTTGGGGGGGACCAGAGTGAAATAGTGTCTTCTGATCATGACAGGACCACTGCACTCATGAACTCACAGTAGCTGTGGCTGCCTGCACAAGATTTGCAAAAGATCAAGCCAGCCAACATTCTAACATGGAGTGGGAAGTTCATAAACTCTCACCCCTAGCTGAGGAGTTATGGGCAGTTGATGGCTTCTGGAGGAGGGACAGTCAGTTTTCTTTAAGGGTGTGGCTCCTGGTAGGTCGGTTGATCATCCTCTGATGAATGGACCCACATCCAGGAGTGTATGAGCAGCACAAATTGGAGTCAATGGGTTATTTAAAAAAAAAAAAACATGAAGTTTGGGGGATAAGGAGGTGGTAGTGAATCTAGGAGGGGTTATGGATAAATATTATAAAATGTATTGTATGAAATCCTCAAAGAATTAATAATATTTTGTTTTGTTTTGTTTGTTGGCTTTCTTGTTTGTGAGATAGGGTCTCACTATGCAGCCCTGGCTGGTCTGGAACTTGCTGTGTAGACCAAGCTGGCCTTGAACTTACAAAGATCTACCTGCCTCTACCTCCCTAGTTCTGGGACCAAAACTGTGAGCCACCATGCCCTTCCCAATAATATATCTATTTTTAAGTTGTCAGAAGCTGGGGTGAATGACCTGTCATTGTTTTTTAGTGTTTTTCTATCCGACCAATCAGCTATATTGAAGATTGTAGGAGGTTGACTTGAGGGTAGCACTTGCTCAAAAAATGTTGATAGAACCAGTCTATTGATTCTGGTTCATAGAAAATAAATAAATAAAATGCATTAAAGTATGTCAAATTAAAATATGTAGGGACTGGGAATGTAGCTAAATGGTAAAATGCTTGCCTAGCATGCACAAGGCCGAGTTCTATCCTTAGCACCATTAACCCCCACCTCCCCCATCTATTGGTATCGCATTAGTTGAATAGATTGGATCCTTGCCATCAGAGGTTTGATAGCACAGTGGGAGAGGCAGGCATTAAACAGGTAAGCAATTGCAAATTGTTACCAATGCTTTTTTTCTATTCATTCATTCATTCATTCACCCATCCAGCTACCAATTCATAAGAGGGACAAATAACAATAAGCAACAGAGTGGAATGGCAGTGCCTCTCTCTATACCCTGAAAGGTACATAGTTTGGAGAAGACAGTAGACCAAGGGCAAGGAAAGCCTTGTATTTAATGCTTTGCTTCTTGATGTAGGCAAACAACCTTTTCTGGATCATGTGGAAGGAAAAGAATTGGGGGTAGGGAGAGAGAGAGAGAGAGAGAGAGAGAGAGAGAGAGAGAGAGAGAGAGACCCACACTCTCTGAACATAACGCCTCCCCCACCGAGGTGGGGGGGGGCACAAGATATTTTTCTCGGGTGGCCTTGGACAAGTTATTTCTTTCAACTCTCAGTTGTCTCATCTATAAAATAGAAATGATAACATTTCTACTTTATAGAGTTATGAAAAATTAAGTAAAATGATGTTCTAAAGTGCTTACCAATGGTTGGCATATGGTAAGTGTCAATAAATTACTATTATTGCTATTATGATTATCCTCAAGTGTCCCTAAGTTCTTTATTACCCCCAGGCTTTGACACAGTTTGTTCCATCTGCCTGGATCACACCCTGTTCCCTTTTTTCATTTACACTTGTCTTTCAAGTAACAGCTGAAATGTATTTCTCTGGAAAATACTTTTCTGGCCCCTAGATCAGTAGCTCTTTAGCTAAATGTAAAAAAAATCACTGTGTGAGGGCCTACAAGATGTCCCAGGAGGTGAAATGCTTGCCACACAATTCAATCTCTGCAGCCTCTATAAAGGTAGAAGGAGAGAACCAACTCCACAAAGTTGTCCTTGACCTTCACATGTGCACTGTGGCACATGTACACCAACACACACATAAACACAAAAAAAAAAAACAAATAAAACCTTTTAAAAAAATCACTGTGTGAAGGGCTAGAGAGTTGGCTCAGCAGTTAAGAGCACTGACTGCTCTTGCCGAGAACCTGGGTTCAATTCCCAGCACCCACATGGTGGCTAACAACCATCCTAACCCCAGTTCAATGGGATCTGACGCCCTCGTCTCACCTCTGTGGGCACTGCATGACACAGATGCACTTACACAAATGCAGGCAATACACTCATACACATAAAATTAAAAAATTTTAAAAATCATTGTGTGAAACAGAAAATATAGTTAATTAGTAGAGCACTTGCCCAGCATATGTGAGGCCCTTAGCTCCATCCCCAATGCCAACACACACACACACACACACACACACACACACACACACACACACAGATTCTTCTTTTTAAATTGTATTTATGTTTGTTTGTGTGTGTGTGTGTGTGTCTGTCTGTCTGTCTGTCTGTCTGTCCTCAGATCATAAAGGAAATGCTCAGGTTTGCTAAAGTACCTTGGTCAGGTGGTAACATTAGGGGAAGTAAAAACTGAATGAGGGATACACAGGAACTCTCCTTACAATCTGCAATTTCTTTGCAAGTTTAAAATCATTCTAAAATAAGGAAGGTTATTTTAAAAAGAGATTCTTACCAAAATCACAATAACATATCATTTCATACTATTAAAAGAAAAGAAAGAGAAAAAGGAAAGAAAGAAGGAAAAAAACAAATCTCAGGGGCTGGAGAGATGGCTCAGTGGTTAAGAACACTGGTTATTCTTGCAGAAGACCTGGGTTCAAATCCCAGCACCCACATGGCAGCTAACAACTGTCCATAACTCCAGTTCCAGGGGATCTGACAGCCTCTTCTGATCTCTGTGGGCATTGCACGACAGGGGTACACTTGCTTACATGCAGGCAATACACGCATACACATAAAATAAAATTAATTAATTAAAAATTTTAAAAAATCTCAGAAAATAACATGCATCGATGAGGATGTGAAGAAAGTGGGAACTTTGTGCACTGTAGGTAAGAATGCTAAATGGTCCAGTTTCTACTAAAAAGTAGTATGGCAGTCCCTCAAAAAGTTAAAAATAGGGCTGGCAAGATGGTTCAGCAGTAAAGCCCAAGAACCTGAGTTTGATCCTTGGAACCCATGTAAAAGTGGAAGTGGAGAACCAACTCCACAGAATTGTCCTCTGATCTCCACACATGTGCTGTAGCACTCCCCCCACATCGTGCACATACACACTAATAATAAATATAAATTTAAAAATAGACAAAATCGTCAATTTTACATTTGTGTATATAGTCTATATTTACGTACTTATTTTTATAAGTGCTTCTGGGTTGCGTCTTCAGATCTTTTCATTCAGTACAGAGATAGGAAAGCTGATCCTAAAATCCATGTGGGATTGCAAAGGACCCTGGAAAGCCAAAAAAATTTTAAAAAAGAACAAAAGTGAAGGATTTACAATTCTTGATTTCAAGATGACAGTTATCAAAATAGTATGACACTATCTTAAAGATAAATACATCTACCAAGACAACAAAATTAAGAGCCCAGAAAAAAAGCCTCATACAACTTGGCCATTAGATTTTTAACAGACAGGACAAGATAATTCAATGGGAAAAGAATAATTTCTTCAGTTAATGGTGCTGGAACAATGAGATATGCACACACACACACACACACACACACAAACACACACACACACACACAAATAAGTTAGAGCTGGACGCACACCTTTAGTCCCAGCACTCAGGAGGCAGAGACAGGCAGAGCTCTGTGAATTCAAGGCCAGCCTAGTCTACATAGTTCCAGGCCAGGTGGGGCTACAGGGAGACCCTGTCGCAAAAAGACCAATAATAATAATAATAATAAAATAAGTTGGAGGCTGTGTATGGTAGTACAAGTCATAACTGTACCAACTGGTAGGCAGAAGCAGGGGGATCAGATCAAAGCTAGCCTGGGATACATGTTAACTCTATTTTAAAACAAACAAATAAGGCTGGAGAGATGGTTCAGCAGTTCAGAGATCAGACTGCTCATCCTAAAGGCACAAGTTCACTTCCTAGCATCCATGTCAGATGGCTCACAACTGCCTGTAACTCCAGCTCCATAGGGAAATTCAACTTTGGAATCCATGGGCACCTGCACACGTGTGTAACACACACACATACATATAATTAAAAATAAATTGGAACTGGAGAAATGGCTCTGAAGTTAAGAATGCTTACTGCTCTTGTAGAGGACCAGGGTTTGGTTCCCAGCACCCATATCAGGCAGCTCACAACTGCCTGTAACTCCAGTTCCAGGGGATCTAATCATCTCTGGCCTCTGCGGACCTACATGCACATGGTGCACATAAACTCACAAAGCCTCACACACAGAGACATAAATTTTCAAAAAATCTTTAAAACAACAGAAGTCCCAGAAATTGGGCCCCTCTCATGATGGTTAATTTTGATCATCAACTTGACTGGATTTAAAACCACCTAAAAACCTCTGGGTGTGTCTATGTGGGTGTTTCCAGAGAGGTTTAATGGAGGAAGAAAGACTCACCCTGAATGTTGTCAGCACCATCACACAGGCTAGAGTACCAGACTGAAGAAAAAGGGAGAAAAGGAGGCTGGAGAGATAGCTCAGAGGTTAACAGCACTGACTGCTCTTGCAGAGTACCCAGGTTCAATTTCCAGTACCTACGTGGTAGCTAACAACTGTCCATAACTCAAGTTCCAGGGGATCTGATGCCTTCTGACCTCCAAGGGCATTGTACAACATGGGTGCACTTACATACATGCAGGAAATACACTCATATACATAAAATAAAAATAATAACTTAAATTTATTTTAAAAGAGGAGAAAAGCTGAGCACCAGCATTCATCTCCTTGGTTCCTAACTGCAGGCAAAATATGATCAGCCACCTCACACTCTTGTGTTATGCCTTCCTCACCTCCTTTCAAACCATGAGCCCAAACAAACCCTTTCTTACATTGCTTTTGTCAGGTATTTTGTCACATCAGTGACTCAGGAAGCAACTAATGCACTCATCTCACACCATGTACAAAAGTCAGTTCATTAAAGAGCTTCTAGTCAGCAGAGTATGCCTTGAGAGGGCATGAATGCTCTACCTCCTACCACCTGCCTTGCTCTACCTGTCTCTTCCATATAGGTGCTCATATATAGCCTTTAAAATATCAAGTCATAGATAGGTAAACATTAAAAGTCCACATGACATTCCTGGTCAAACATTTGGTTTCTACCAGAGCCCAGGAACAAACCCAGGAGCTGTTTTCTCATGGTACGAATGCATTTTTTGTGTGAAATGGCATCAGTGCAATAAAAAAGAAGTTACATCAGGATTTTCCAATCAGAGATTACCAGATGATCCATGATTGTTCCTATCTACAGCAGATATTTGGAGCACTGTTGAACTGCTAGGTCATAAGGCCCAACCAGGAAAGCAGCTTATATTAAACATAACATTAGCTTCAGAACTTTTTTCTTGCTCTGTGCCTGTGTTACTTGCTTATTTCTGTGTAACAAATTACCACAAACTTAATGGTGAAAACAGAAACAAACCAAGAAAAACTTTAATTCATTATGGGTCAAAAACCTATATATAAAAGAGCAAGAACTATAAAGCCTCTTAGAAAAAAAAAAGCATAACCCATCATGACCTTAGACTTAGCAATAGTTCTTTCCTTTCTTTCTTCTTCTTTGAGAAAGAGTCTATCTAGCACTGTTTAGTTTCGAATTCAAGGTCCTCCTACTTCCAATCTCCATAGACATATGCCACTATGCCTGCCTGGCAGTGGTTTCTTAAATAACATGTCAAAACTTCAAACAACAAAAGCAACGAGATGGCTCAGCAAGTAAAGTGCTAGCTGCCAAGTCTGATGACCTGAGTTTGATCCTCAAGATCCACATGGTGGAAGGAAAGAACTGACTCCTGCAAATTGACCTCTAACCTCCGCACACATGCTGTGGCATGTACACACATGCATACACAATAAATATAACAATAATAATAATAACTGCAAGCAACAACCTGAAAGTGGCATTGTATGCCTATAATCCCTGTTCTTGGGAGACTGAGGCAGGAGGATTCTGAGTTCAAGGATAGCCTGGACTTTATTATTTATTTATTATTTTTATTTTTATTTTTTTGCTCAGTTATGTCTAAGATGTTATTATTTTTTTTTTAAATTTTTTAAAATTTATTTAATAACAACATACTTAGAAGAAGCATATCATTACAACACAATTGACATATTCAATAACGGTTTCCTGAGGTAGGATGCATCATTTTCAAAATTGGCTGTAAATTTTTAGGTTTACAGTTGAATTAATATAATTA
>NW_008340429.1:1718841-1720715 GCF_000622305.1 Nannospalax galili
GGAAATATTTCCTCTGTGTTGACCCTCCTCTTTGTAGACTGGACACTAGTTCAAGTCCATCTGGTGGGGTCTCCTCGGCCTCCTTGATCAGGGGGACAGGTGACACACCACAGTTACAGGACATTTTGAGAGATGCTCCATAGTCCCCTGAAACTTAGTCAGCCTTGGAGAGCAAGGTAAAAAACTGTCCTTTAAGACCCTCTGACCAGATTAGTACAGGCCTCAAAGTATGTCTGTTAAACATCCAAGAAGGTTAGTTCCACCAGTCTATTATTTTTATTTTTTATGTGTATGCATGTATTTCCTGCATGTAGGTAAGTGCACCCATGTCGTACAATGCCCACGGAGGACAGAAGAGGCTGTCGGATCCCCTGGAACTGGAGTTATGGACAGTTGTTACCTGCCATGTGGGTGCTGGGATTCGAACCTGGGTCTTCTGCAAGAACAACCAGTGTTCTTAACCGCTGAGCCATCTGTCCAGCCCCCTAGCCTGGACTTTATTGTGAGACTTTTTATAAATAGGTATATAAATACACAAGCACATACATACAAGCAACAAAAGAAAAAATATATAGACTACAACAAAACTCAAAACCTTTATGCATAAATGAACACCATCTCAAAGGTAAAAACAAAAAGGGGGTCTGGAGAGATGGCTCAGATGTTAAGAGCATTTGCTGCTCTTGCAGAGGACCTGGGTTCATTTCCCAGGACCCACATGGCAGCTAACAACTATCTGTAACTCCAGTTGCAGGGGATCCAACTCCCTCTTTCGGCTCAGGCACGTACATAGTATACATGCATACATTCAGGTAAAGTATTCATACAGATTTTTTTTTAATTAAAAAAAGAAGATAAGCCTGGCATGGTGGTGCACGCCTTTAATCCCAGCACTCGGGAGGCAGAGGCAGGCAGATCGCTGTGAGTTCAAGACCAGCCTGGTCTACATAGTGAGTTCCAGGACAGCTGGGGCTACAGGGAGACCCTGTCTCCCTGTCTCAAAAAAAAAAAAAAAAGAAGGTAGGGGCTGGAGAGATGGTGGTTAAGACCACTGATTGTTCTTGCAGAAGACTCAGATTCGAATCCCAGCACCCACATGGCAGCTAAACAACTGTCTGTAACTCCAGTCCCAGGGGATCCGACAGCCTCTTTTGACCTCCTCGGGCATTGCACAACACAGGTGCCCTTACCTACATGCAGGCAATATATGTACATACATAAAATAAAAATAAATAAAAATTTTTAAAAAGAAGGTAAAAAAATACTGTGACTCTAACTGCAAATCATATATTACCCAATAAACTTTTAGTATTGTAATATATAAATAACCCTTCTAACTCAATAATAAAAGAACTCAGTTTTTTAAAGTGAGCAAAGGATTTCAATAGGCATTTCTCTAAAGAAGACATACAAATGGCCAATAAGTACATGAAAAGATGCTCATCATCACTGGAATGCAAATCAAAACCATGTGAGATACCAGTTCACACCCATGATAATGGTTATAGCTAAGACAAATCCAGGTGTTGGCGAGAATGCCTGGGAATGTATGGTGCAGTAGCCACTGTAGTTTACTGGTCTTTTAAAAAATTAATAAAAGGCCTCATCCTTTATATATCATAAGAAACCTAAAAAGACCTTCATCACTTGCTTAGGCTTTCTCATTTCTTCTATTTTGGAAAATTTCACCATTCCCATATCCTTTTAACATCTTTTACATTCTCATTTTCTTTTTTTAAAAAATAATTATGAGGCCAGGGGTGGTGGCACATGCCTTTAGTCCCAGCACTTGGGAGGCAGAGGCAGGTGGATTGTTGTGAATGTGAGGCCAGCCTGGTCTACATAGTGAGTTCAGGTCAGCTGGGACTACAGGG
>NW_008340429.1:1720833-1723287 GCF_000622305.1 Nannospalax galili
TCTATCTGTTGTATGACTTCTTTTCCTGGGGATGCTAAGCAATACTTATTCGCTTTTAAGGTTCTAGTGTCAAGCCAATGTTTGATTAAAGTTTTATTGGGAAACCAATGAATTTATTGCACTTACCAAGGTAACTGAGGGTTACTAAGGTGTATGTATGACCTGAGGGTATGCCCACTGGAAAGCCTTTACCCAGCATAGGTCAAGCCTTCTCTTCCTAACCTTCCCCAGATTGTATACTTTAGCCCTCCCCAAATCCAGGAGGCCATGTGTGATTAGGGTCAAATTACATACAGTTGGCTGGGAAGAGTGGCTGGATAATGCAGTGAGGGTCCAATGACCCTGCTTGGCCCTCCTCTAATGAATGAGCACAACTGGCAACAAGCCCAATTGTGATGATGTTTAAGCGATCAGGCTCAGCTCAGCTGAAGTCGTGATGATGGTAGTTATTTCATGCAGAAGGGACTGCTGAATAGTATCATCTTATTAAAAGGACATGGAATTTAAAATGATTTGGTGCTAGGATCCACATATGAGGGAGAACATATGTTGTTTGTTTTTCTGAGTCTGCATTACTTCACCTAATGTAACAGTTTCTAGAACCATCCATTTACCTGAAATTTCATTATTTCATCTTTCTTTACTGCTGAATAGAACTCCTTTGTGTAAATATACTACATTTTCGTTAACCACTCGGCAGTTGAGGGGCACTTAGGTTGCTTCCAGCTCTTAGCTATTGTGAAAAGAGCAGCAACAAACATGGTTGTACAAGTGTCTCTACAATAGGATGAGTCCTTTGGGCATATGCCAAGGAGTGGTATAACCAGGTCATATGGTTGGTTCATTTTGTTTTTTAAGAGTTCTCCACACTGTTTTCCATAGACATTGCACGAGTTTGCAATCCCACCAGCAGTGAATGAGTGTTCCCCTTTCTCCACATGCTCAGCAGCATTTGGTATCATTTTTTCTCTTGATCCTAGCCAGTCTGATTGGAGTAAGGTGATAATAATAATATACACATAATCTTAAAATTTCCACGGTCATAGTTTAGTTAACTAGTTTAAGGAATAAAATATATATCTAGTCAAGGTTTAGCTGTGAATATCTGTTTTTTTTACCCAAGCCTTATCTACATAGTATCTGATAATTAAAAGTACCAGACTGGTGGAACTAACTTTACTGGGTGTTTAACAGCCATAGTTTGAGGCCTATACTAATGTGGTCAGAGGGACTTAAAGGACAGTTTTTGCCCCTTGCTCTCCAAGGTTGACTAAGTTCCAGGGGACATCTCTCAAAATGTCCTGTAACTGTGGTGAGTCGCCTGTTCTTTTGTTCAGGGAGGCCATGGAGGCCCCATGAGATGGACTTGAACTAGTATCCAGTCTACAAAGAGGAGGGTCAACTCAGAGGAAACATCTCATTCATGCTTCCAAGTGAAGCCAGACATGGTCAAGCAGGGCCTTTGACTTATCTTCACCTAGATGGAACTGGTAAAAGAAAGGAACCAGGAGCTCCTCCAAGCCCATGTGACCTCTGAGGAACAGATCCTCAAATGACCTTAAGTATAAAAATAAATTGATTTATTTGGGCCAGTTGTTTGGTCCTAAACACCCAAAAGTAAAGTATAACCAAAGAGTAAAGTCATCAGTATATTTCTTTAAGAGTTCAAGGGATTATACTTTCCAGACATTAGGCTTAAGTCTATATAAAAAATTATTTAGACATTTATTTCTCATTGATGAGTTTGTTCCTAACCAGAAAGTGCTGCTCAGATGTAAGACTTCAAATCTTGGTCTCCAATACTGTAGTGCCAATCTGTAGCTAAGGGAGACAACCAGCTATTGTTCTAAAATTATGGATCAATTTGTTTTCTCCCCTTATCTAGAAACCTTTGAAAGGGAACTGACACTAATTCTAACCATTCCAACAGCTATCAAAATACCTGAAAGCAAAGCCTGAATCCATCACTCTAGAGTCCAGCCTTGGAAGACAAGAAAAATGAGGAAGAACCCAATAGACAGATGCTTTTGGAAGCCCCTGTCAAGAAATTCCAATGGACTCTCATATGAACATTTGAAAACTGCCCTGTTCTGACTGTTTTATCTAGTGCCCTGTCTAGAACTTGTAATGCCAACTACTCTTTCCTTTACTTATCCTTCACATCTCCTATTCACCAGTCAAGAACTTTCTTTTCTCCCTACAGCTAAGAGTTAATCAATTTGGAAGCCTTTTAGATAGACCCACTGAAGGGGAACCCCAGTTGCCTCACCCTGCATCCCTGTTCAGCATGGAAGAAGCCAGAGGGGTCTGTATCCCGATTCCTTATTGGCAATTTGGGTAACCTCTTCAGAGGATGGTCTAATAAGAACAGGAGGCAGGAATTGGCTAGGCAGTTAGGGTAAAAAGACTCCAAAGAAAAGTAGCCAGTTTCTTGGCTAAAAATCAAAATGTCCT
>NW_008340429.1:1723335-1727548 GCF_000622305.1 Nannospalax galili
AAGGCCGAAAATATTTGGGAGCTTTTATCTAATCTTTAAAAGATTTTAGGGTTACCACTTCAGAGGGGGGGATGTTAGAGTAGCCAAAAACTTCATAAAAATAAATCAATCAAAGAAGAAGAAAGATTACATGAAGTTAGAAAAAAGTAATGGGGAGATATGGGAGGAGTTGGAGAGGAGGGAATGGGCATGGATTTGATCAAAACACCTTATATGCATGTATGAAATTACTTATTTTTTAAAAAAAAGTTATAAAAGCCTAAGTGTGGTGGTACCTGTCTGCAATCCCAGCACTCAGAAGGCAGAGGCAGGCAGATTTTTGTGTTTGAGGCCAGCCTGGTCTAAAAAAAAAGTTGACATAGAGTCGGTGTGGTAGTATATACCTGTAGTAGCAATACTTGGGAAGTAGAGGCAGGAAGACAAGAGTTCAAGAGTTAAAGGTCAGCCTGGGCTACATAAGATACTGTCTCAAAAAAAACCTCCAAGGCTAAGACACTGCATGATGTGAGTACAGAAAAGGGAGAAATCAAGCTTGGACTAAGCTGGAAACTCCCTGCCACTGGATGGGTGGCTTTCATTTTTCCAAAAGGCAATAGGCAGATGATTAGGAAAGAATAGTCCCCTATAATTCTCCTCAACAACAGACCCCACATGTTGCTCTACCAACATATCAAACAAGATCTTCCTGCTGGTGCAATAGTGGAGTGTGTAGTGTATGTACAACCAGCAAATTTTCCATTGGATATAATGCCAGCTCCTAGGGGTGGAACACACATCTTGTACTGTAGACCTGGCCAACCCCCTGCAGTAGGGGACATTATAGGCCTCAGTGGGAAGTCACTGCAATTGCTTTGTGAGATGGAAATGATGCACCTGCTAAAGTACCCACCAAGCATTTGTGTTTACACCCATAGGTTAAGTTATCATAGCAGTCACTGTTTAGATGTTCTTGCTTCTTGTTGTGTGTTTTTATAGTAGATGGAATCCCACTGAAACTGGCCAACAGCCCATGGAAAACAGATGATACAGAAACCTGAAAGTTCAGTGTCTTGCCACGGTAGGAGGAATATCATCCACACCTACCACCCCCTCCAAGGCTCAGGGACTTTTGCAGAAGAGGTTTGCAGAAAGACTATAAGAGCCAGAGGAAGGGATGGAGTGTTAACTGGAAATGTCCCCCAACCACTATGCCACTATGCTGGCAAGATACAGTCACATCTCCTTCTCACACTCATCAAGGAGTTGAGGGAGGAGTCAGGTACCCCTCCCACCCAATCAGTTGACCTTCGCTGCATGTTGGGGGAGAGGAAAAGGATATACATATATATACCGATAAAACAAAGAGGCACCTCTCTCACCATTTTGTGGGGATGTCAGGAGGTCACAGGATCTGTATTTGAGTGTGGAGTTTACAGCACAGCCGTAAATGTGGGGTCCCACTCTTCTGTAAATAAACCCCTACCATATGCGCTTTAAAAAATAATAAAATATTTTTTAAAAAACCTCCAAAAGCCAAATATAGAGTTATCATATAACCCAGCTAATATTCGTAGGTATAGACCCAAGAGAATTGAAAGCAAGTTATCAAACACATACTTTTATATGACGTTATCTGCAAATCATCTACCCAGTGTGATTGATGCATAGAGGTAGTCATAGTATCAATGTTCACAATAGCCAAAAGGCAGAACCTAACCAAATGCCATCAACAGATGGATGGATAAACAGAATTCAACAATGAAAACAAAGGAAAACTGACCTATAATGTGGATGTGTCTCAAAGTGAAATAAGTGAAAGAAGCCGGACACAAAAGGTTGCATGCCATGTGATCACATTTGCATGAAATGTCCAGAAACTGTTTTGGAACCAGATAGAGGTGATGACTATGCATCATGGTGAATGACTAAATGCCACTGATATGTATGTATACTTTAAATGGTTAGTTTTTACTAAAGTAAATTTTGTCTCATTTTTTAAAGCACATCACTTGAGCCCACTTTCAATTTTATTTTATTTGTTATTATTATTGTGAGAGATAGAGAGCAAGATAGATGAGAGAGAGAGAGAGAGAAAGAGAGAGAGAGAGAGCTACTACATGTATACAATCAGTTCTCTCCTTCCAAGCTGTGTTCCTGAGATTGAACTCACATTGTCAGGCTCTCCTGAGCCATCCCACTGGTTGGGTTCCACTTCCGCGTTCAGAGCTTTTGATTTGGCACATCTGATATGAAGTCCAGGATCTAAATTTTTTTAAATATATATTTTATTTATTATTTTTATTTTATGTATCTGCATGTGTGTAAGTGTACCTGTGTCATGCAATTGTTCCAAGTCATGCAATGCCTGCAGAGGTCAGAAGAGGGCATCAGATTCCCCTGGAACCAGAGTTATGGATGGTCGTTAGCCATCATGTGGGACCCAAACCTGGGTCCTCTGCAAGAACAGCTAACCACTGAACCATCTCTCCGGGCCCCCTCCAAATACTCTTTTTAGGTTCTAGTTAAAAAATGCCCAAGTGTTCTGTGAACCTTTTATTCAGATGAGAGGTTGCACATTGAAAGCCGTAACTTGAGCAGCTGAGCCTTTCTTGGCTTAATGTTTCCTGAAAATAATTTTACCTATTGGACAACTTTCAGAAATCATGGCACCGGGATGGACACTAAACTCCACATTTTGCCACAGTACCATGACTTGCCACAGTGCCCAGCACTCCTCCTGAGTTTTAGCCAAGAAACTGGTTACTTTTTCTTTAGGGTCTTTTTACCCTAATTGCCTAGCCAGTTCCTACCTCCTATACTTATCACACCATCCTCTGAAGAGGTTACCCAAATTGCTGATAGGGAATCAGGATGCAGACTGCTCATGGGACGCCAACTGATCTGACTTCTTCCATGCTGAACAGGGACGCAGTGTGAGGCAATTGGAATACCCCTTCAGTGGGCCTATCTAAAAGACTCCCAACTTGCAGAACTCTTATCTCTAAGGGGAAAAGAAATTTCTTGAGTCATGAATAGGAAATGTGAAGGAGAAGTAAAGGCAAGAGTAATTAGTATCACAAGTTCTAGACAGGGAACTAGAAAAAAGTCAGAACAGGGCAATTTTCAAATGTTCATATGAGAGTCCATTGGAATTTCTTGACAAGGCCTTCCAAAAGCATCCCTCTATTGGGTTCCTCCTCATTTTTCTTTTGTCTTCCAAGGCTGGACTCTGGAGTGATGGATTCAGGATTTGCTTTCAGGTATTTTGATAGCTGTTGGAATGGTTAGAATCAGTGTCAGTTCCCTTTCAAAGGTTTCTAGATAAGGGGAGAAAACAAATTGAATCCATAATTTTAGAACAATAGCTGGTTGTCTCCCTTAGCTACAGATTGGCACTACAGTATTGGAGATCAAGATTTGAAGTCTTACATCTGAGCAGCACTTTCTGGTTAGGAACAAAATCATCAATGAGAAATAATTGTCTAAATAACTTTTTAAAATTTTTATTTATTTTTTAATTTTATGTGTATGCATGTATTGCCTCTATGTAGGTAAGTACACCCATGTCCTGCAATGCCTGCCAAGGTCAGAAGAGACTGTCAGATCCCCTGGGACTGGAGTTACAAACAGTTGTTAGCCGCCATGTGGGTGCTGGGATTCAAACCTGGGTCTCCTGCAAAAAATAAACCAGTGTTCTTAACCGTTAAACAATCTCTCCAGGCCCTAAATAACTTTTTATACAGACTTAAGCCTAATGTCTGGGAAGTGTAATCCCTTGAACTCTTAAAGAAATATACTGATGACTTTACTCTTTGGTTATACTTTACTTTTGGGTGTTTAAGACCAAACAACTGGCCCAAATAAATCAATTTATTTTTATTCTTAAGGTCATTTGAGGATCTGTTCCTCAGGGGTCACATGGGCTTGGGAGGTGCTCCTCGCTCCTTTCTTTTACCAGTTTCATCTATGTGAAGATAGGTCAAAGGTCCTGCTCGACTATGTCTGGCTTCACTTGGAAGCATGGATGAGATGTTTCCTCTGAGTTGACCCTCCTCTTTGTAGACTGCACACTGGTTCAAGTCCATCTCATGGGGTCTCCATGGCCTCCCTGAATAAGAGGACAGGTGACTCACCACAGTTACAGGACATTTTGAGAGATGTTCCGTAGTCCTCTGGAACTTGATCGACCTTGGAGGGCAAGGGGCAAAAATTGTCCTTTAAGTCCCTCTGACCA
>NW_008340429.1:1727581-1735038 GCF_000622305.1 Nannospalax galili
CCAATAAGGTTAGTTCCACCAGTCTGGTACTTTTAATTACCATGTGCTATGTAGATAAAGTTTGGGTGAAAAACCAAATATTCTCAGATAAACCTTGACTAGATAAATATTTTGTTTCTTAAACTTGTTGACTAAACTATGACCATAGAAATTTAAAGATTATGTATGTATTATTTTTGTCTCATTCTTTATATATCATAACAAACCTACACAGACCTTCATCATCCACTTAGGCTTTCTCATTTTTTCTATTTTGAAGAATATCTTCATTTCCCATATCCTTTTAACATCTTTTACATTCTCATTTTCTTTCTTTCTTTTTTTAAAAATAATTATGAAACATAGCAGCATTAACAAATAAATTTTCCATCTGTTTTGAGATTTCTTTTCCTGGGGATGCTAAACAATGATTATTCCCTTTTAAGGTTCTAGTGTTGAGCCAATATTTGATTAAAGTTTTACTGGGGAACCAATGAATTTATTGAGCTTACTTACCGAGATAACTGAGGAGTAACTGAGGTGTATGTATGACCTGAGGGTATGCCCACTGGAAAGCCTTTACCCAGCATGGGTCATGCCTTCTCTTCCTAGCCTTCCCCAGATTGTATACTTTAGCCCTCCCCAAATCCAGGATGCCATGTGTGATTAGGGTCAAATTACATACAGTTGGCTGGGAAGAGTGGCTGGATAATGCGGTGATGGTCCAATGACCCTGCTTGGCCCTCTTTAATGAATGATCACAACTGTCAACAAGCCCAATTGTGACACTGTTTAGTGAGGATCTGAATTTTTTGGCAAGTATTTCAAATGTCTCTAATAGGTGGTCCCAGGACCATATTTAAAGAGCATCATTAAATTATGTTAAGCCTCCTATGTGCTAAACATGATGGTACATAACTGTAATCCCAGCACTTGGGAAGAAGGATCGTAAATTTGAGTCTAGCCTGGGCTACACAACAACCACAAACAAACCATCAAAAAACATTCTAGTTGGGCACGGTGGCACACACCTTTAATCCCAGCACTCGGGAAGCAGAGACAGGTAGATCTCTGTGAGTTCAAGGCCAGCCTGGTCTACATAGTGAGTTCCAGGACAGTTGAGGCTACAGAGAGACCCTGTCTCAAAAAGACCAAAAAAAAAAAAAAAAAAAAACCATTCTATCTCCTATCAATCCTCTCCCATAGATACTTGAGCTTCTTGAGCTTCTTTTTTGCTGTAACTACTTTCCTATACCTCTTTCCCCACTAGACTGTAAACTACATGAGGAAAATATATTATGCCTTCCTTATTCATCATAATACTCCCAGTATCTAAAGTATCTAGAAAAAAGCACCTAGACATTACATGTGCTCAGTAGAAATAGGGTGAATGGAGCAAATGAACCAAATTAACTAGAAGAAATCAGAGTAAAATGGGAAAATCCTAAAAGATCAAGAGCCCAAGCATCCATAGTCAAGTGATGGGTCCCAGCTTTCAACATCCTGTCTCAGGTACTTTCACTGCATCGGGGAGTTTGTGAGCACATAATGTGGAAACAGGTGCTGCTCTTGGCCCCCCAAACTCAATTTGAAATTTGTCATTGTAATAGTTTTAAAAAATATTTTATTCATTATTTTTTATTTTATGTATATGCATGTATTGCCTGCATGTATAGAAGTGCACGTTTTGTGCAATGCCCACAGAGGACAGAAGAGGTCTCCAGATCCCCTGGAACTGGAGTTACAGACAGTGGTTAGCTGCCATGTGGGTGCTGAAACTTGAACCCAGGTCTTCTGCAAGAACAGTCAGTGTTAACAGCTGAGCCATCTTTCCAGCCCTATCATTGCAATAGTTTTAAGGGGTGGAGCCTTTTAAGAGCTCATTAAGTTATGATAGATCTACCAGTTTGTTTTTACTTCTGCTGTCTCTTTCTGTCCAGTATGCTTGCCTGCCCTTCCACCAGGTTATAGTGCAATAGGAAAATCCTCCTCTGATACAGCCCTTGATCTTGAACTTTCCAGCCTCTGGAACTAGGAGGAGAGTACATGTCTATTGTTTGTAACCCTGGCTGTGGCATTCTTTTATAGCAACACAAAGCAGATTGAGACAGTTGGAAAAAGGAGCCTTTCCCAGTACCCCAAACTAGGTTCCCCCTGGGGCAGAACATCTTGGAGCTCATGGCAAGCCTGGGCAGAGCAGTCTTGGCTCTGAGACCATCAAAAGCTTGCAGCCAGAGGTGCATAGCTCTGCTGACATCTCCTGGCTGGAAGACTCTAACCAGGTTTTTGGCTTCCCTGGTTAATCCCAGTGCCTTTTGGCTGCATGACCACTCATTCTTGGCAGCTTCCATGGTGCCTTAGAGCACCCAGTCAGCAGAATGGCTTTCTTCATCATCAATGAGTTGGGCCTGGGCCAACCCACCGTTGCCTAGGCTGGCTTCTGAAGTCTCATCCACCTGCAGGAAGCGTAATGCAGTCAAGAGAGTGTTGATGAGACATCCAGGTGTCTGCTGGACCCTCAGACCTGGTCCACTCATCTAAACCAGCCTAAATGGAATTTCTACTTACTACTTTTACCCTTGTCATCTTGGCCCCTGGAATCAATCAATTCTTCTACCTCTTCCATCTGTCTTTTCTTAGGGGTCCCGAGTGATGTTTTCCAACTCTGCATGAAGTTTGTGACTCAAGTTTCTCTAAATCAGTAAACATTTCGCATTCTCAGACACATACACACACAGGAACACAAAAGTAGGTAGTCAATGATTCAAAGAAAAAAAGGATCTTTTCTTAATTTTATCAGCGGTTACTTATGTGGCATTTTCCAAGACTCCAGATTGTTCTCTCAACATGAAAAAGTCACTTCCATTGAGTGTCTACTATGCACTAGGTAGGATTTCTTAGAGCTTTAAATGCATTATCTCATTAAGCTCACAAGCAACCCTACCAAGTAAGTGATGTCTAAACAACTTAATTGTGAATATAATGTATTCAGAAGATGTCTAAAACATGCATATGAACAGTTGAATAATTGCCTCCTGCATTATCATCTATCTATTCCATATGTCTGTGATTAGTATTCTTTTTCTTTTTTAATAATGTTGGGCATCAAGCCCAGGGCCCCACTCATCCACTCATGCTAGGTAAGCATTTTACCACTGAGCTATATCTCCAGACCCCTTGTTTATTTTTTGGGTTTTTGTTGTTGTTTTGTTTTTTGTTTTGTGTGTGTGTGTGTGTGTGTGTGTGTGTGTGTGTGTAGGGGTGAGCATTCGTTTGCTAGAGGAAGATGTTCTCTCTCTCTCTCTCCTCTCTCTCTTTCTCTCTCCCTTTCTTAGTCCTTTAAGACAGACACTTTCACTGTATCTGGAGCTAGGCTGGCATCCAGGAAGCCCTGGGAATCCTCCTGTCTCTGCCCACCACAGCGCTTGGGTTACATGCAAGCATAAAGCCATATGTGACTTTTTATGAGGGTGCTGGGGATTCAAGCTCAGCTCCTCACATTTGCACAGCAAGGGCTCTTACCCATTCCCAAGCATCCACCCTTCACTTTCTACTTCTGTTAGCTGTGTATGCATTCTCACATGATATAGTCACATTTTAAAATATAAACGAATAGAATCGTGCTATATATACTCTTTTGAATTTCTGTAACTTTTATTTTTATGAAATATGTTCATTTATGCTGTGTCATATATCTGAAGCTAATTGATGTTCACTGTACATCTCATTGTACCATGCATGTAGATAGGTATTTGGCTTCTTTCACCTCTTATGAACATTAAGAATGAAAAAATAATTGTTTAAGACAGAGTCTCAGGTTGGGCTCCAACTGGTTCTGTAGCATATGCTGGCTGTTAATTCCTGACCTTCTGCTTTCCATGTGCTGGAATGTGCACCACTACATCTGGCTCATTATGAACAAACTTGTACATGAATTTTGTGTGCTGGAATCTAAAATTCTCTAGGATATATTACTAGTAGAATTCCTATACCATACACTACTCATATCTTCAGGTTTAATGAGAAATTCAAAAAAATGTTTTCCAAAGTCATTGTGTTAAGTGCTATAGCTATTCCTCTCATTTTATTGACAAGGAAACTGAGCCTCAGGATGTTTATCAGTAGTTCTAGGTCATCAGTTCCAAGGAAGTAAAGCTACTATGTATATCAAGTCAACCTAATTTCAAAATCTAGACTCTTCATCAATCCATGATATACCATGTTTTAATTAAGGTATATTCAGTTGGTAAAACTAGAAAGCCAATAGTAATTTCACGAACTCCATGACTTTACAAACATAATTGGCTGTTTCCTCTCTCATTTCATGATCTGAAGAGAATGTTTTAGATGAGCATGGTCATAGAATTTAGGCATGGTTGAGGCTGGATTGTCAGCTGGTAAGAGCAGCAGTGTGTGCAAGGTTCAATGAAAGTGCAAAGTTTGGGGCCAGCGAGATGGTGCATTGGGTTAAAGCACTTGCTATCAAGCTTGATAACCTGAGTTAGATTCTGGGGATCCATCTAGAGGAAGGAGAAAACTAACTACTGCAAGTTGTCCTCTGACCTGCATATGCATGCTGTGCCATGCTCATTGTTTCCCTGTCTGTCTCTGTTTCCCTGCCTCCACACACACACAAATAAATGTAATAGATTTTTTTTTTTTTGAGACAGGGTCTCTGTAGCCCCAGCTGGCCTGGAACTCGCTATATGAACCATCCAGGCTGGCCTTGATCTCACATAGCAATTTGTTGGGCGTGAGCTGCCACATGTGGCCCTAACAGATTTTTTAAAGTAAGAAAGTATAAGGTTTTATGGACCTAGCTTGGTTCTATATCACTTATATACTAAGTCATAGCTAGGTTTGACAACTAGAAAATGTAGACCCTGACTGAACAGCATACCCCAGTTCAGTTCTTTTAACTGTGAAGAATGGGAGAATGAATTTTAGTGGAATTAGCCATTTTACTATAACAGCTTTACCCAATCTCACTCTTCGTTATTTCTGGAATTACTGATTCCCTGTTTACTTTGGCTGGCAATTTTCTGCTTTTCTATCTCAGGGAAATCTCAAGGTCAACTCACCTAACTGGCAAGTAAGCTTTAGGTCATTATGAAGCCATGGTTTCATCTTAGCTGTTTTTTTGAATAAAGTAAACAGAAGTGCCCTAATATATGATCTAATTTTCTTCACCGAACACATTTTGAGCCTCTATTTTCTGCATGAAGCACCATGCAAAGGGGTTCCAAAAACAGTATGGATGAAGGTTAAGAGTGTGTGCACAGACTCAGAGAGTTTAGACTCAAATCTGTCTTGGATATCCAGCCACATGTTGTCAAGCCAGGAGAAGTGCACCTTGCATATACAGAGAAGGTTGGGTTGACTGGGACATGCGTAGAGAAGGAATGTAGCCCAAAGGATGACACTATAGGCTAGTGCTACACTTCAAGTGACCTCAAGTATTGTCAAAGGCTGTCCTGACACTTTGCCCAATTACATTCTAAACAGCTGTAAGAGCAGGAGGCCCACTCAAGTTTGGGCCCATTAATGTCAATAATGGAGGGAGGAAGGACTCAGAAGGCACTGCCCCTGCTTTTGTGTGTGTGTGCGTGTGTGTGTGTGTGTGTGTGTGTGTGTGTGTGGTGGGGAGAGAGATTTTTCTTCAGTGGTTTAGCTGCCCATACATGTCTTGTGCTCCTATAGGTCAAACAACTCTCAGCCATGTTCCAAGTTAGTTCACCAAGCTGGACTTGCCAGGAATTGGTTTTTTTAGTCTGTCTTTGGTGTCCTACCTGGGATGAAGAGTCATTTGTTCATTTCCTCAGGAAAAGGTCACATAACATGGGAAACTCCAAACAGCTCAGAACTGACTATAACAGCCCTGCAGAGAAAAAGACAGGATAGGCCTAAGGGGCATGGTCTATAGAAACTGTGGTTCCATGCATTCAAATAGTATCCCATCATCTGTGGGACTCTTAATACCGCCCCCCCCCCCAAGCATCGTCCAGTAGAAGAGGTTGCCTGTTAGGGGGTAAATTTTCCGTATTTATCTGGGAGACCTGCATGGATTGGGTAAAAGATGAGATAAAATGACTTATAGATCCTCCCAAATCTGAGCCTATTTTCCAAGTTTGATGAATATTGTTCTCAAGTGTCCAACATTCTGAACCATTAACTCCTAGTCTTTTTTAAATATTTTATTATTTTTATTTTATGTGTATGCGTGTATTGCCTGCATGTAGGTAAGTGCACCCTTGTCATGCAATACCTGCGGACAGAAGAGGCTATCAGATCCCCTGGAACTGGAGTTACCGACAGTTGTTAGCTGTCATGTGGGTGCTGGTATTCGAATCTGGGTCTTCTGCAAGAACCAGTGTTCTTAACTGCTGAGCCATCTCTCCAGCTCCCTAACTCCTAGTTTTTTCTTCTTCCTCATGGAAAAGAAGACATTAATCTTTGCTCGGAAAATGATCTAACCTGGAATCCAATCCCAGGGTGAGTAGCTGGAATGGGGGACCTGGGGCAGTGGTTTTGGGTGAAGATCAGTTGGGCAATGTTTTAATCAGTCTCAGTTTTGGTGTCTTCATCTGTAAAACATACTGGTATCTCAGGAAAATAGTAATTGTTCCATATATATATATGGAATCCAAGGCTTTGAGAAGTTAATTTGCTCAAGAATTCACTATGGAAAGTTGTCAAGATTCAGTCTGACTCCAGAGTTGGAGTTTGTAATTACCAGTGGATCACTTTTGGAGTGGAGGGGTACAGGATGCCAGTGGGGAGGAGATACAGTACTGCATTTAATATTGATGTCCATTATTAGATGTTTCCTGGTATTCCTGTTGTCACAAGGGAGAGAGTGTCTTAGTACGAAAGGAATGTAGTATTGAGGGTGAGCAGGAAGAAAGAGGAACAGTCTCAGTCCCCCTCCGTCCTCCCTCCTTGCCTCTCTCAGCCTCGGGCAGGCTGGAAGAAGCAGAATCTCCACGTTCGCGCAGGCCTGCAGCGCCTGCCCACCAACGAGGACGCCCAGCACCCCCTCTCTGCAGGGCGTCACCGCATCTCCCCGCCCCCAGCAGTCAAGGCGTGGAGGAGGGAGGAGGGATGCAGCGGTTTGCCACAGTTTATGTTTCTCCAGAGCTTCGGAGCAAGATTTCCCCCAAAAGCCATATTAAATAAATAAAAGGAAATTCAGCAGATGGGAACATGAATCAATGAAAACTCCCATATGAGAGTGAAGATTTATGTCAAAAAACAAAACATCAACATCTGGGTGCTGCCGCGGCTCCTCTTGGCTGCTCGTTTTGGTAATGGATTCTTGGTGTCGCTTTCCGCCTCTTTCTGGCCCTGAGAGAGGACAAAAAGAAATAAAGAATGCAACCCATTTTTAAATCGTCGTTTTAAATCAGAAACGAATGCCGCTTTTCCCCCCTCAAGGAGGGAGGGGACGTGGTGCAGGCGGGGTGGGGGGGGGGGCGGGC
>NW_008340429.1:1735783-1794522 GCF_000622305.1 Nannospalax galili
CTGCGCTGGGCCCAGGCTCGCAGGGACCGAGAGCCCCCTGCCGGACACCGCGGGGCACCCCTACTACACGGCCGCGGACGGGCAGCTCTCGGGCTCCAACGCCTCCAGATGGCACAGCTGCAGCGACAGCGCGCACTCACACCAGCGCCCACCGCACTGCGGCCGCGTCCACATAGCCAGCGCCCGGCTGGTCACGTGCTTGGAACCCCAGGACCCGCGAATTTGTGGCTATCGACCCCGCCGCCAGGGAACTCATCCGGTCAGGACAAAGCTGCCCTGCAGGAGCGAGAGCTGCCAAGGAGGAATGTGCAGTCCAATCTCAGTCCCCATTAGCTCTGGCTGAGTGGGCCACTCAGGGGTGGGTTAGGAGGTAAGGTGTTGGGTCCTAATGTCTGGATTCAAATCCAAATCCCAACAGCCACTACCAACTGCGTGTCCTTGAGCAGATTTCCCTTCCTGAAACAGGGTTTCATCGTCTGTAAAATGGGAATAACAGTACCAGGCTCCCAGAGGAACTGTGGAAGGCAAACGAGAGAGAAGCATGCCAGGTACTTAGCACAGGGTACAAATATACAAAGCTGAATAAATGCGGGCTGTTGTCATTAGGATAAAGGCTCACCTCAGCACAGTCCACGTGGCTCCACAGAATGGTGCTCCAAGCTCCACAGCCTTATGGAGGCCATGACCCACTCCATCACTTGGCTCCAGATGCACCTTGCCTTTTGCCCAGCGGCTGGATTCCCTTCTGCCTGAGGCCCTATGTGTGTTCCCTTTGTGGAAGGCTCTTTTTCACCTTCTGCTTCAACACAGCCTACCTTTTCTTTGGACCTCAGTTTGCTGGTCACATCATCCAGGAAACTCTTCCTCATTCTTCCCTCCCCAACATGTGGTTCCTCTGCCCTAGCCTGGGTTTCTTACTCCCAACGTTTCCAGTTGAAATGTAGCCTCAACTTG
Source organism: Nannospalax galili (assembly GCF_000622305.1). Classification (NCBI taxonomy): domain Eukaryota; kingdom Metazoa; phylum Chordata; class Mammalia; order Rodentia; family Spalacidae; genus Nannospalax; species Nannospalax galili. The sequence continues at coordinate 1,736,738 of NW_008340429.1, forward strand.
CTTATGTCCATCAACCCAGACAGTTCAATCCACGAGGCCAGTAGCCCAATCTATTGTGTTCCCTGCAGCATTTTCAGCCCCCAAGACAGTGATACTAGGTTCTCCAATTGCAGTGAAAGACCAGGGTCGTGGGTGAGCCTCTGAGGTCCCATGGAATTCTGGGTCTTTTACACTTTCACCAGTTCCTCCCAACAGTAAATTCCTATTGCTATTGTCATTTAGGCCAGGCCCTGTGCTGGGCACCAAGAACACAGACATAATTTTATCTCTGGCCTAATGGAGATAAGGTACAAAGGCAGAGACGGACATGTGAACAGAAGGCAACACAGGTTGGATGGAGACAGACAGCAGAGCACGGGTGGGGGATGGTCGGGGGGAGGGTTGTAAGAACAGGGCCCTTGGCTCTAGGAGGTAAAGGTGGACCAAGCTAAGTGTTTTCCCTGCATTATCAGAGTAAAACTCAGGACAACTGGGAAGGCCTATCATTATCCCCACTGTACAGAAGCACAAAGGAGTTAACAACTCACCCAGGGCTACAAAGATAGTAATGGCAACAGTGGTTCTGAGTCAGAGCCAGAACTGTGAACTACTTTGCCATGCTGCCTGGGAGGACACAGCTGTGAGGCTGCCCCACCCCCACCCCACCCCCTGTGCTGTGGGAGTGGGAGCGCTGCCCCCTCTGAGTTCTCTCTGTAGGAGTGCCAACACCCAGGAGCAGAGAGTAGGCAGGAAGAGCAGGGCTCCCCAGCCTGGGAAAGCTACACACCTGTTTCCACACCTGGAACCTAATGAATGCTCACAAGGTTGGTGCAAAGGGAACCTTCGAGAGCAAAGCAAAATCAGGAGCACTGGCTTCTGTGCTGCTAGCTTTGGAGGAAGCTCTCAGCCTGAGCCCCCACCCTCCTCACCTTCTTCACCTCTGGGAAGTGCAACAGATCCTGCTACATCTTGCACTGCCTCCAGCTTTTTTAAAGGCCATATTCCCATCCTTCATGTTGCTCTCCAATGGCAGCCCTACCAGGCCTCCTGATCCTAGACTCAGCAGCATGGACCTGGGAGGCTGACAGGAGAATCCTGCTTCAGGGTCTTCCGCTCTGAGGCCTGGCTGAAGAACAGGGATCTGATGAGACTACTCATCTCTTTTTTCGGGTTTCTGCATTGTCTACCTCTCAAAACCTTGTATCTTTCCCCAGAATCTGGAAAATTATTTTTAAATTACATTTATTATGCGTGTGCACACGTGTGTATATATGAACATGCATGCTGAAGCACATGTGGAGGCCGGAGGAAAACTTGTAAGAATTTGTTCTCTCCTTCTACCATATATGGGTCCCAGAGATAGAACTTAGGTTGTCAGGCACTTTTCTCCACTAAGTGTCAGCACTTTTCTCCACTAAGCCTTTCAGCCAGTCTTTTTTTCCCCTTAAGACAGAGTAGCCTGGCTAGTCTCAAATTTGCTATGTAGGTTGAGGATAAATTTGAACTTCTGATCTTCCTGCCTCTCTGGTGCTTGGATCACAACTGTGTGACACCATACCAGTTTTATTCAGTGCTGGGGAATGAACTCAGGGTTTCAAGCATACTAAGAGTGCCTTCTAGGAAATCACTCTACCAAGTTACATCTGCAGCCCCAAGTGTCTGGAGAATTTGGAAAGATGGGTCTGAGGTTGCTCACAGCAGAGCATTTAAACAATTGGTAGATGCCTGGAAGGAAAGAGGGATAGAGGTAAGGTTGATCATTGCCACCAATTTATTGAGTCCCTTCTATGTGCCAAGCACTGTACTTAAGGCCCCATTATACAGATAGGAATTGAGACTCAATAATTCAAGTAAGTGAGGGGTGTGATGTCACAGGCCTTTAATCACAGTACTCAGGAGGCAGAGGCAGAAGGATCTCTGTGAGTCCGAGACCAGCTCGGTCTACAAAAGGCATGTACCACCATGCTGGGCCTTGCTAATATACTCTTATTTAGAAGCCAACAAAACAAAAACAGAAGGGAGTTCCAGGGAAGAGCAAAAGGCATAGAAGTGAAATGTGGAGGGGGGAAGAAACAAGGGCAGAAACAAACAACAGATGATCAAGCGGTAAGTGCAGTACAAGGGAAGCTGGAAAGGAGACATATTCAAGGGCCTGACACAAGAGACCTTTTAACAAGGCCTGGTAATTAGCCGGGTGTGGAAGTGTCTGACACCTTTGGGGTGTCTGTACAGATCATGAGAAATCCAGAAGAGAGGCTATTCACTCTGTTGGCTCCTAAGTCTACAGTTCTGGTCTTTCCTGGGTTCCAGCTGTACCTAATTTTTTGGATTCTGCCCCTCCAGATTCTGATGCAACTTTTACAGCGAGTCTTCAGTATTTACAATGACAGGCCAAACTGACATGGAGGACAGAGAAGGGAGGTGAGCCAACCATGAGTTCAAGGTTGCTTTCCTGGATCACTTAGGGGAAATGTAGACAGAAATAGGAAAGTGGGATAATAAGGCTTGCTGGGTAAGACTTAAGGAGTCAAGTGAATTGAGTACTCTGGGTCTGAATGTGCCCTGGCGGTTAAAAAGGTGTGCTCTGGTGACTCTAGTGACCAGTACATCAGAAAGAGATTGAAGTGGGTGACAAGGCTGAAAAGCTAGGGAGTCCTACAGAAACAAGAGGCAGCATGTGTGCTGAGAAATCTGGCAAGGGAGAGAAACAAAATGACAGCTGAAAGAGGCAGGAGGATCAAAGAGAGGACTTGTCCTCCAAGATAGGAAAGGCCTGTGTATATTTCACAGGCAGAAAGCAAAGACTTAGTAAAGCGATGTATGCTTTGATATGAGGGTCAGGATAATTATAGAGGCAAAGTTGTAGAAGAGACAGGAAGGGAACAGTTTGGCCCCAGAACAAAGGCAAAGCTCAGACTTCTCCAACTGAGTCTGTGTGCTTGTCACTTCCTCTAAGTCATAATCATGCCCTATATTTGTCTAGTATGTGACAAATGTCCAGTGTGCTCAGCTGCTCTCAGGTTAGCCTTCTTCTTCTTCTTCTTCATCATTATCTACTTACCACTCATTAATTGGCTGGCAATTTAAATATATTATCAGGGGCTGGAGAGATGGCTCAGTGTTTAAGAACACTGGTTGTTCTTGCAGAAGACCTGGGTTCGAATTCCAGCACCCACATGGCAGCTAACAACTGTCCATAACTCCAGTCCCAGGGGATCCAACAGCCTCTTCTGACCTCCGCGGGCATTGCACAACACGGGTGCACTTACCTACATTCAGGCAATACACCCATGCACATAAAATAAAAAATAAAAATACTATCCTTGAGATGGGTAGTATTATTATTAATACTTACGATATCCATAACAAAACAGAGGGAAAAGATAGCAACTAAGCCAGGCATGGTGGTGCACACCTTTAGTCCCAGCACTCGGGAGGCAGAGGCAGGAGGATCTCTGTGCGCTCGAGGCCAGCCTGGTCTACATAACAAGTTCCAGGACAGCTGGGGATACGGGGAGACCCTGTCTCAAAAAGACCAAAAAAGAAAGAAAGAAAGAAAGAAAGAAAGAAAGAAAGAGAGAGAGAGAGAGAGAGAGAGAGAGAGAGAGAGAAAGAAAGAAAGAAAGAAAGAAAGAAAGAAAGAAAGAAAGAAAGAAAGAAAGAAAGAAAGAAAGAAAGAAAGAAAAGACAGTAATTAACCTAAGAGCCTGACTACTTAGTGGGAAAGCTGTTATGTCAGACAGCCAATACCAGAACCCCTGCTCTTCTGTGCTGCTTCATGACACTTGAAAGCGTTGAAAATGGTCACCTCCAGGGAGCTGGACTGGAGGGTAGAGAGCATGGAGCAGAGGTCTGCTGCTTTTTGATATAACCCTTTAGTGCTATTTGACTTTTTACTAGAGTAGAAACTCTTTCAATGACCTTCTCTGCCCTCTTCTACATTACATTTTCATTGGTAATGAAAAGATAATTTCAATTTCACATATCTTTTTATCTGAGAGGTCAAGTCCACTAAGCTTGGCATGCTCCCTGCTCCTTGCCAGCGGGTTCTTCCTTAGCAACTTCACACCTAAGTATAAATTGTTTGACCACCTGACCAACCCGTCCAGATTCCTACCAGGCAGTAGCTTTTTTGCAATATGTTCTTTTAAAAATAAATGAAACAAAACATTTGTATAAAGGGGTTTGCATTAAAATAATTCCACTAGTAAAAAGCAGAAAGAAATGGTATCAGTGCTGAGATAATGACCAGCCTCCTCAGTGATAAAGGTGAAGTCTCTGACTGAGAAGGGACAGGGTGAAAATGAGGACTTGACCTCTTTTCCTGGATCCAATCTGTCCCCCACACAGCAGCCAAAGGTCTTTCTTGGATCCTCTGGCTCAGTCACTCCCCCGCTGAAACCCTTCCTAGGTATCCTTTGCCCTCAGTGTCCAGACATCTTCAGGGCTCATGCAGCGTCATTTACCTTTTCTAGACTGAACCCCCATCAGTGCCCAGCCCAGGCACTGCCCCCTCTACAGTCATGGTGTTCTTAAGTTGTACTTTCTCTGCTAAATTGTATTTTCCTTGCCTTTTTGCACTTCCCCTGCCTAAACTGTTTTCCTTTACTCTTCTTCCTTTACCTGCCTGGTTCCTAGTCCTCATCCAGTATTTTTTAAGACAGGGTCTCATGTATCCCAGGCTGGCCTCCAACTTGCTATGTAGCTGAGGATGACACTGAATTTCTGATCATCTTGCCTCCACTTCCTATTGCTGGAATTACAGATATGTGCCACCATGTCTGATTTATGTAGTTCTGGGGCTCGAACACAGGGCTTTATCCTTGCTAGACAAGCACTCTATAAATCAAGCTGCATCCCCAACACCTCAATTTTGAAAGAAGTCATCCTATTGGGACTGGTGAGATGGTTCAGTAGGTAAGAAAGCTTGCTGTGTAAGCATGAAGATTGTAGTACAAATCCTCAGTCCCTATGTAAAAGGCTGGGCATAGCTATATATGCCTATAACCCCAGCACTGGGCGGGGAAGGTGGGGGAAACCCTGGGCTTGCTACTCAGCCAGCCTAGCTAAAATAACAACATTCTGGTTTAGTGAAAGACACTGTCTTGAAGGAATAAGGTGAAGAACAACAGAAGATATCTAGCATTCTTCTATGGGTCCTCTACACACATGTGCATAAGAAAGCACATCTATCTACACACCCACATGCTTGCTCTTTCTCTCTCTCTCTCTCTCTCTCTCTCTCTCTCGCTCTCTCTCGCTCTCTCTCTCACACACACACACACACACACACAAATGGAGTTGTCGTCTGGTGTGGGTCTCGCCTGGGTGTTCCTGCAGAAGTTTGTGCAGTCCCATTGTAGAACCTGCCAGTCCCCAAAGAACCACACAGCATTGTGCAGCCTGGTGCCTTCCCTTCCATGCCAATTCTGGGCTGGCCTTCTAACTTGTTTTAACAAACAGAGTACAGAAGTGATGTAGTGCAGGTGCCAGCTCTAATCTTTGAGAAGCTGGGTAGCTTCCACTTTTGTGGTTTTGGACACTCTGAGCCATTATGTAAGAAGTTTAGCTGCCCAGATGGAGAGGTCACATGGGGCTGAAAGGCCCTGAGACTACATAGAGAAGACAGGCAGTGTTTCTGGTGCCCTAGTTGTCTTCATATGACTCCCAATTCTGCTGCCATCTAACTGCAACCTCATGAGAGACATCAAGTAAGACCAGCAGAAATGCATAGCTGAGCCCAATCAATTTAAAGAACTCTAAGAGATAATGAAATGATTGTTTTAAGCCACTAAAATCTGGAGTGTTATGATTCTATAAATAATTAAAATATCACTCTATATTTGAATTGCCTACTAGCTTTGTTAGCCCCACTACACTCCTTCCTCTGTGAGAGCAGGGGCCATATCCTTTTATTTATTCTTGAGAATTTCATACATGTATACAATGAAATAAATCCCCACTTCATTCTTCCAACTCATCTGTTTCTCAATTTCATGTCTTAAAAAAATTTTTTTTATAACCCACTAAGTCCAATTAGTGCTATGCATATGTGCCTAAGTGTGAGGCCATCCACTGGGGCATGGGAAACCTACCAGTGCCATATCCTCAAAAAAACAATGCTTCTTCCTCCTCCAACCACCACCAGTAGCTTCTCAGTACGGAATGAGGCCTGGAGAGCACCTCCCTCATCTATACTGGGATTTTTGACTGGCTTGATCTTGGGTAGGTGATATACAGGTAACCACTGCTATTGTGAGTTCATGAGTGCAATGGCCATGTCACATCCAGAAGACAGCACTTCATGGCACTCCCCTTCCTCAAGCTCTTACATTCTTTCCACCTTCCCTTCCATGATGTTCCGAGTCTCAGGAGGGAAAGTAATAAAATTGTCCCATTCAGGGTTGGTAACTCACTTATTCTCCCTTAGTCTCTGCATTTTGACCAGTTACAAATCTCCTCATAACACCTGCCCACTGCAAAAATGAGCTTCTCTGATGTTTTACTTTTTTGAGACAGAGTCTCTCAAGTTGCCTGGAACTCAATATATACCCCAGGCTGGCATCAAACTTATGGCAATCCTCCTTCAGCCTCCAGAGTGCTGGGATTACAAGCATGAGCTATGATACTGGGCCACATCCGTTTTTTAAATTATTTTTATTTTTGTGTATGTGTGTATTGCCTGCATGTAGATAAGTGCACCTGTGTCGTGCAGTGCCCATGGAGGTGAGAAGAGGCTGTTGGATCCCCTAGAAATGGAGTTATGGACAACTGTTAGCTGCCATGTGGGTGCTGGGATTCAAAACTGGGCCTTCTTCAAGAACCAGTGTTCTTGACCGCTGAGCCATCTCTCCAGCCCAACCATATCCATTTTTAAGTTGTTATAGTCTCAAGACATTTCCTAGCACTGAATAAACTCATATATTTGATTAATGCAAATTAAGAGTATGTACAAGAATGAAGGCAACAACAAATGTCTACAATACTCCCTGTAGCATGTGTACATATTACTAGGGCTGATTAACTGGGTACCTGGACAAGAGATTCTTAAAGATGACAGCTTACCTTTGTAGAGGGATTGAATCAGCTTGACTTTGGGTCACAATGGCTGATGGCTTGGCACCTTAGCAGATTCTGACAAAGCCAAATGAAGGAAACAAGACTGCCATTCCAATAGTGCTCCTGCAGGTTGCCCCGAACAGATATAATGTGGGGATTCTATCTTCCCTCCACACTACCTGTCACTCAAGTTGTCCTTGATGTTCCCCAGTTTCTAGGGCTAAGGTATGTCATGGGGTTTGTTGTTTTAGTCAGGGTCTCACTATATATATATGATTGGCCTTGAACTCATGATCCACCTGCTTCAGTCAACAAAGTCCTGGGATTAGAGATGTGTGCCACCACCCCTGGCCATAATGCCATTTTGTACATGGGAGCAAGTATCTTGGCCTCTCTTTCAAAACCTTCCAACTAGCTGCAAAGGGGCTGGACCTCGATGAATGTATGCAGAATGAATTAGTTTCTGTTCAAATCAGTAATCCCTCGATTAGGGTCTGGTGCTCTTGGCTAGTATGGTCAAGTCCACAGGCATTTTGTAAACATACTCTGTGGGTTGACAGTTCATGCCAAGTCCCGTGTCAGACACAAAATGGGAAAATGCCACCCCTGCCCTGAGGGAGAGAGCTGGGGAGACTAGACTTACACAGATGAGATAATTAAAACAACAGGACAACATATAATTACTGCTAAACTGTAGTAAGAAATTAAGTGCTACAGGGACTGGGAAAAGTAGAAATGTAGTGAGGGCTCCAACAACTGAGTTGCAGAGTTGGGATCAGGCTGAGCCTTAAAGAAGGAAACCAAAAAGGTTAAGAGGAAGAAGAGCTGGAATTCCAGGAGGAACAACAGACCCAAGCCAGCACACTTACTATTTTATTCTGAGGTAGAAACACAAAGAATATGAACAGTGGCTACCCCAAAGCCCAAGGTAAGGACACTGATGAATAGTTCCCCAATAATCAAGCTCCTGGATCTTCAGTCTTCTCTCCTTGCAATGCCTTTTCTCCTTTTCTACCTGATAAACTTACTCATGTTTAAAGGCCCAGCTCAAATGCAACTTGAATCCTTCTACCATATATCCCAAACCCACTGTTCTTCTTTCTACTGGAACACTATATATACATTTGCCTACTCATCTTCTCCACTATTGCAACTAATAGTAATTACATTTACTGACCCTTACTATGTACTAGGACCTATGCTGAACTTTTATGTATTTGTCTCACAACTGTATGAGGTATTGTTCTCCTTATATTGTGGATGAAGAGGCTCAGTGTGGTTAAGAACCCTGCAAAGGTAACACAGCTAGAAAATTAGAAGGGTGAGATTCAAACCAAGATTTGTGAGACTAGAATCCACTTTTTTCCCCCTTCTTTTCATTAGTACTAGAGCTTGAGCTCAGGGCCTGTACAAGCTAGGCCTGGGCTCTAACACTGAGAGCTTCAACCTCAGCCCTACAATCTTCTCTCTTTCTTTCTCCCCTCCTTCCTCCTTTCTGAGACAAGGTCTCACTACATATAGCCCAGAATGGCTGGAAACTCATTGGGTCTTGAATGTCTGACCCTCCTGCCTTAGCCTCCTCACCACTGGGATTATAGGCCTGTGCCATCAGGTCTAGAACTATGTAGTTGAGAATGACCTTGAACTCTTAATCCTCCTGCCTCTGCCTCCAAAGGCCTATGTCACCATATTCCATTTGTCTACTTTTAATTTACTGGAGTCATGTATTTCTGGAGGCCACAAATGCTCTTTATCAATCTGTCTTCTCGGATCCTAGGATGGTGGCTGACATATGGCTTGAGATTGTTTAACAGATAAATACAACTTTGCTAACACATGCCTGGTCTAAGAGTAGGTACACTTGGTACTTTTATCCCAAATAGAGACTTCCACCCACCTAAAAGTCACATATGCGAGGAAAGAGAGGAAGTCTGAACACCTTACTTTTTCTCATAGAATTCCAGTGTGGGTAAAAGTGGAACTAGTCTATAAAAACTAGCATTGGCTGGAACCAAGTAGGAGGACTCTGACTGAACAGGTCCTGTGAATCCTCTTAGGGAGTTTGAAAAGAGCAGCAACTCAAGAATCTTGGCCTGTCAGACCAGGAAAAAAGTCAATATTGTTTCATCTAAGACTACCCTTGCAGAGACCCTGACAACAGATTATCATGGTGAGGGGACAGAAAGACAGCTCTGCACTGTCACTTTCAGCAGCCTGAGGAGTTCTGTTATTTTAGGGACTTGGACTCAGGCCAAACCAGGATTCCTGGTTTAGAGGCTGAAATTTTCAGGACTAGCCAGTAGCAGTTGGAGATTTTATTAATGATAACTTTAATATGGGCTTAAGAGTGAGGGTTAGAGAGAGGTAGTAATGGAAACAAACTAAGATATACCTAAATCTAAGTATGAACTCCTTAAGGAAGAGTCACAATTGTCCTAACATTAGCCATATATACCACTTTGGTGGTTAAGTGACATCTCATAGTTGCTAAGGAATCCCCCCCCCCCCTTTGATAAGTGAACTTACAGGGTGGCTCTGGAAATGCCTTGGCTAGAATTAGAATCTAGTAATGTAAAACCAAAAGCCACTAGGATTGCACAATGGGTTTAGTACATATCCTTTCCCTGTAATTGGAGTTTCTAAACGAGATTCCTAGAAAAACACAGGCTTATGGCTGAGAAGAGAGAAAAGGCCTTAAACAATTGTTATTTGTGCCGGAATTCTTCCTTGGCTGCTGAGGAAAGCTTTGTGAGGGGCTCCCTCCTTTCTCTCGTCCCTGTAATTTTTCTCTGCTTTTCTATCCTGCCTCAGGAAGTTGCCGGCCTAAATGCGGAGACAAAACTGGGCCAGATCTAGAACCTGGGATCAAAACTTGCCCTGGGCAGTTCTCACGGGTCCCACGGGCTTGCACTTAGGCAAATGGCCTTGGGAGACACGCCGGAACAACCGCTTCTTGTTAAGCTCACCTCCCGTACCCACACCTTGGGCCTGCACCATGCCCTTGCAGCTCTCACTCCGCCAGCGAAAATCCGCCCCACCCTCTACTTCCTCCCCGGAGCATCGTCCTTCCGGCGGGGCTCCTTGCTGATTGGCTAGCTGAGGGTTGGCGTGTTGCGGCCGCTGGGGACTTCTCAGCGGCCGCTCCGGCCCCTGTCGCGTGCTTTAGCCTCACTTTCTTGGCTGGGAGCATTCTTTGGTGCTGGCCACGACATGTGGCGCCTGACGGGACTCCTGGGCCGAGGTAAGGGGCGTCCGCAAGGCGACTTCCTGCCAGCAGCAGACACGGTCCAGAAGCTGGCCGCAGCGCGGGGAGCCTGCCAAAGCGGTAGTGGGCGGGACTAGAGCCTGAGGAGCGGGGCCGGGGCGGGGCTTCACCCCTGTCTTCTGGTGACGTTGGAATTTGAAATGTGGTAGAGCAAAAATAAGAAGGTGGGGCTTAGATCCGAGGAGATGGGTGGAGGGGAGGAGTCTATGAAAGGACCCGAGGCTTGGAGTGGAAACCAGTGAGAGGAGGAATTTCGAGACTAAAGAGCGTGTATAGTATGGGAGTATGTGTTTAGGTTTATGGTCCTATAACAATGGCATCAGAACTACATGGGAGAACTTTTTCAAAATGTATACTCTCTATCCTGAGAGCTCTTGCTTTATTAACTCTGGGGTGGCACCTTGGCAATCCTACTAAGCTAAAGATTTTCTTATGTCCCCTGGTTTAAGAGCCACTGCAAAGGACTGGAGAGGTGAGATTCCTAGTACCCATGTCCAAGGGTCACAACTTCTTGTAACTCCAGCTCCAGGGGATCGATACCTTCTTTCAGCCTCCATGTGCACATACCCATTCACAGACATACACATATACACATAATCAAAAATGATGAAAATGTTTCCTTTTTAAAGAAAAAGAACCACAGTAAGGGCTGGGAGAAGGACTCAGTGATAAAGTACTTGCCTGGAATGCTGGAGGTCCTGGGTTCAATCCCCAGCACCACAAAAGCAGTACATAGGCAGATACCAGTGATTCCTGGGTTCCTGGGGCAAGGCTCCTTCATGGACTAGAAGGAGGATTTGGGGGACCATCTTCACCTCAGTCCATCTCTGTTGGAATGACTGATTCTTGTTACTCTGCACAGCTCTTCCCCGCCTACTGGGACCTGGTTTCCGGGGGGTGACACCCAAACCTCCCAGTCCTGATGGGCCTCGGACAACCTCTTCTACCCTACTGGTCCCTGGACCCAGTTTTGACAGGTAAGAGACTGGCATCTTTCATGCATGTTGCCTCCTTCTGTTCCTCTTTTGGACAGAACTTGATAGCCTCTAATTGCATCATCTAGGTCAGGCCCACATGGCCCAAGGAGCAACAGGAAGCCAAAGTGCCATGGATGGAAGGATGCCTTCCATTGGATGTCTGCTCGTGTCTCCCCAAACACCCTATGGGATGCCATCTCATGGGTAAGCCTTCCCTAGTCTTGTCCCATACCTTCAGCATAGATAAGAATAATCCTGAATGAAAGAGCAGCCTAGTCCAGAAATGAGGGTAAGGCCATCATTGTGTCCACGGGGTAAGGACCACAGTTTTCATAGAATGTTGCGGTCCCTCCAGGCTATCCCATGCATTTATTCTCCATTCAGTAAACATTTATTTAACACCTCTGAACTAAGCACTAGGGACAAAGCAGAGAACAACAGAGGTATAATTCTTGCCTTCATGGAGTTTACCATACATAATAATAAATAGCTGATAAATTGTATGACTTACTAACGTGAACTGTTAAGCACGCATTATCTTTTTTAATATTTACAAAAATCTTGCAAGGGAACTGCAACCTTCATTTTATACAGAAGGAAACTCATACTTTGAAATATTAGTAACGTGCTTGAGGTCACATAACTCTTAAGTAGAAGAACCAGGTTATACTCTGCCATTCAGGCTGTACCATGGCTGCTCCACTTACTGTGATTTGTAAAAGCACCTAATGCAGAGCCTAATATATAATAGTTGCTCATTATATATTTGTTGAACCTGATCACTAAGGGATGATGAGTATGAACATTAGGTCTAATATGGCAGAATCTTTGCCCTTCAGGCAAAGTTCCAAATAGAAAGTCTGCTGATAAGGTATTCTGAATGAAGTGGCCACGTATATCACTCTCGTGTTTGCACAGTCCGTTCTTCGTACTTCATGCTGTACTCTGAGCAAGTGACTTGATGTAACTAAGTCTCACTTTTCTTAGCTATAAACTGGTGTCATCAGCAGAGCTGAACCTGGGGTGTCTCTATGACATGGACATGGCTCTCTGGGTTTCTGTGGACTAGGAACATATTATTCTCTAGAGAAGGGAATATTTTTCTGTTTTATCAAAGAGCTGAGCCCTAGGCCAATCCATACCTATTCCTTTAGGAAACTGGGCCTCGATTCCAGAGGTCCTGATGCCATCTTTAAATTCCGTTACTAGTACCCATGCAGAGGGGCCTACAGGCAAGCTTTCTCCAGTGCCATGTCACTTGACCCTGTGTCCATAATGTTGGTGCCTTATCTTCTTCTGACCTTAGCTCGCCATCACCCTCATGGGAAAGCTTTCCCTGACTCTTTCCTCTCAAACTCTGTGTAACCCTCTGCTTTGTTTTCTTGATGTTTAGCATAATTGCTAGTTATTGTATTTGTTTCTCAGTGTATTGGGGTTTTGTCTTTCTCAACACAAGATACAAAAGTCATGAGGGCAGAGACAATGTCTGTCTTATTGGCTATCATGCACAGTGCCTGTTGCAACAAAGAAATATTAGGCCATCTCTTCCCAGCACAGCACAGGAAGATAGGGGCAAGCAAGCAGACATTGGGATAGGAACTAAGTAAGGTCCTCTGTAGACTGTCAGCCTTTATAAGCTTCTACTTGTGCATATGTGACGTAGTTTGGTTGGGGACTCTGACATGTCCATATATTTTAGGCTAAGCCCCACCTTACCACAGTATCTTTTGCCTACCTAGACCTGTTCAGTCACTCACTGGCACAAGCAGCTATTAAGCTCCTACTCTCCCTTAACACTGCCCTTGGCTCTGGGGAAATACCAGAATACCTTGGTCCCTGCCTCTGTGCTGCTGACAGACAAAGCAGGTGTGACAGACCTTTGGTAAATGATTGTAGAGGACTGTGAAGTACCAAAGGAGAAGTTCTAGTGATGTGAATGTGCACAGTGTGGAGCTGCTCCAGCTTGTCAGGAAAGGCTCCTGAGGAAATGTTGATTGAACCGATGGCCACGTGTGTGAAGCTGTTGACCCGTGAGGCACTGTGTCCCTGATGTGCTTCTCTCTTTGCCAGGGCACTCTGGCCGTACTGGCCCTGCACCTGGCAAGGCAGATCCATTTCCAGGCATCACTGGTAGCAGGACCTCAGCCAGCTGAAAGCTGCTCTTGGCGCAGTCCCCTGTACCGCTTCCTCTCCTTTCCCTGGTGGCACCTGCACTCCTGTGAGTTCTTGATCCCCAGGGTGAGTGGGCCAGGCTGGGAGTTTCTCTGGGCCAGGAAGCCTTTCTGGCCACACCTCAGGAAAAGAGCCATCAGCAGCTCCTTGCCTTTCCTATCCGAAGTCAGAGGAAGGGGAGTGTGGGGAAGTGCTATCCACCCAGGGTGTGAGCCACACCTGCTCTTCAGTGTTTCTCCTTGCCTTTCCATCACCTCCTAGGGAGGGAGCACCTAGGTCCAGGCTACTTTAGACCCTGGGTGTGGCTTCCTACCCAACCCTCAACCAGTTAAGTTCAGTCCTTCAGTCACTCATCAGTCATGGAATATTGAATTTGTATTCTGGGGTATGTGCCAAAGGCACATGCCTCATGATTGAGACTCTGGAGTCACTGTGAGAGTTCACACCCCACAACTGCTGCATACTGTGCTTGTGTCCCTGAACAAATCAGTTTTCATTTCCCCACACCTCAGTTTCTTCATCAGTAAACTGGGGTAATAACAAATGGCATCACAGGGGTTCCTTGGGAAGACCAAATGAGCTAATATGTGTCAAGGACTTAGAACAGTGCCTTGCACATAGTATACACTTGGTCATTATTCACTGAAGTATTAGTTCTTGTCCTATGATTATAGTCATTGTCAGTGTTACCGTTAAGCAGAGAGCTAGGTGCTGGGCTACAATAGTGAATGAGGTAGACACTCCCTTCCACTGAGAGAATTCAAGCAGAGTAGTGATTTGTGCTCAGGATGGGAGCTCAGCATAAATATGGGCCCCAGGAGACCCCTGTGGAGGGAGGTCAGCAAGGCAAGTGGAGGAGAAAGAGTGAAAGGAGGGAGCTTCACAAGGCTTCCTCTAGCCTCCCAAACCTTATGTACTGACTTTGGCAAACCCAGCCCCAGCTCCCCAGGAGGAGCCCATCCCCTTCTGACCTGACCCTTCTGGCTGGTTCCTTCCAGCACTGCGGAGGCATGTTCTTCCCAGGCCTGATTGCCCAGCTCCCGGGTACGCTGGCCTCCAGGAATCGAGGCTGAGACAGGAAGAACCCTCAGTTCAGTCCCAGTGCCTTCCCTCAAACAGCTTGCCGAGAACTGGTCTCCAGAACCCACTCGAGGAAGGTATAACTTCACCTTCTAGAACCACAGAAGGGGGAGGGAGCAGGCAGATGGACCTCTGTTGCTGTGTGTGCCTAAATAATGGAGTGTTGTTCTGGGAGGCTTCATGCCTTCTGAGAGATTAAGAGTTACTATGAACCCTGGCCAGAGAGATCGTAGACTAGAGGAGAAGGAGGGAAGAAGCCACACCTTCTCTTCTCCCTGGCCTGGCTGGGTGTTGGCCTCTCCCTTGCAGAGCCCAGTGACTTTGGCTTCCTGCATGCTAGCAGGGACTTCACATCCAAGACAAAAGCAGCTGAGGCCCACCCCGCTGGTGAAAAGAAGGTATCATCCAGCTTTGGTCCCCTGGATGCCCATTCTACTTCCCTGGGGAGGGCAGTGATCCCAGTGACCCATCCCTTCATGCTGTTTGTATTTCTTCCCCAGGAACAAGACAAGTCCAAGGCCCTTCCCCTAGAGGAAGCTGTGGCTTCTATCCAGCAGCTCTTCCAGCTCAGTGTCTCCATCGCTTTCAACTTCCTGGGTACCTAAGCGATTCTGCCTCAAGGCAGGATGATGAGGAAATGAAATGGGCATGGGATGGGTGGAACAGAGTCAGTATAGGGAGTGGTTTCAACAAGAGAGATTCATTGTCTCTCAGGTAAGTAGACCATATCTGGCATGGTGGCTCAGTAGGATCAGGGACCCATCCTTACATGTTCAGCCAGTATTCAAAGTAGCTCTCATCTTGAGGTCTGTCTTGCCCATTCCAGCTTCTGCCCTCTTGTCTGTATTCTTGGCAGCTGAGAGGACGGAGAGGGTAAATTAAAGAACCACTCCTTCCCTCCACTGGCCTGACCTGGAAGTTGTACTTTTAGGGAGATACATAAGCCAAAATGTAGATGTATGGCCACAGGTACTGCAGAAGAGGCTGAGAAATGTCTTCAGTTGAATGTCCATGTACTTCCTTGAAAATTCCATCCTGTGTAGGTAGGAGAAAATAAATTGTAGAGGACACCTAGTATGCTCTACCTCACTTAGAAAGAGAGGTACCTGAGGTTTATTATGTCTGGGAATTCTGCATGCCACTTTGTCATTTGTCCTGACTCTGCAGTGACTTGGTACATGTCTTAGGCCATCTGATAGGGAGCTCCAGTTTCTCAAAAGCATCTATTAGGGCTTAGTGGGTGAGAGGCTGGGGTTCATGCAGAACATATTTACTGAATACCTTTTTGCTAACCCCAATTTTATGTGCTGCAGATAGAGTGGTCCACAAGACAAAGTCTTTACTCTTGTAGTGTTCATGTGTAAACTGAAAAGTAAACAGTGCATTGGCCAATAAATAGAATTTTCTATGATAAATGTTATGAAGAAATTAAACAAGGAGATGTTTTAGTAACTTAGACAAGGAACGACTTTACATGTGGACGTCTAAAACCTGATAAAACCACTT
This sequence comes from Nannospalax galili, assembly GCF_000622305.1. NCBI lineage: Eukaryota > Metazoa > Chordata > Mammalia > Rodentia > Spalacidae > Nannospalax > Nannospalax galili. Next base: position 1,752,776 of record NW_008340429.1, read on the forward strand.
TTGCTTCCATATGGAGAAAGCTTTTCCAGCAGAGGAAAGAGCAAGTACCAAGATCCTGAGGCAGCAATGAGTTTTACTTGTTAAGGAAACAAAAGATGAGTGTGGCTAGAGCTTAGTGGTCACACTAAGGGGATGAAGTCAGAGAAGCAGGCAAGGCCCACATCAGGTAAGATGTTCTAAACCTCTGAAAGAGAAGAGATTTCGTAAGTGAGAAGGAAGGCACTGGAGTAGGAAGAAGGTTAGTCACATGATCTGATTTACTCTTCCAAAAGGTCTGTGTGGCTGTTGTACAGACCAGTGCGGATTGTAGTGGGGGCAGGGGAAAACGGGACCAGGCAGAAATAAGCTGATAGCTAAGCAAGATGTGATCTGGCTTCTCGTGGCTAGAGGAAGTAGCCCAGAACAGAGAAAGCTGAGTTACCAGTGGACATGGTATGATCCTTTACCCTCTTATATTTTCTACCCCAGGACAGAGGGCTCTGTGAACTCTGGACAGTGAATTTTCAGCAATCTGGGAGGTGACTGACTCTGCTCACTGAATGGAACGCAGCTTCTTCCTCATTAGTGCTTTGTGGTTTTGTGGGCCAGTCTCAGAATTCTGCCCATTCCTTCATTCATATATTCATTTATTCAGCAAGTGCTGAGCACTGTGCCAGAGCACAAAGGCAGCACAAGCTATAATCATATTTTGCATTTGTATAGAGTTTTCGCCCTATGCAAAATTACTTGTACATTCTTTTTCTGCCCTGCCTGTAGGATTTTACAGTCTAATTGAGAAGACAGGACTTGTTCTCTTGAAACAGCTGAGTGCATAGACAAAGGTTTGGTAAATTAGGAAAGTGCTAAAAGAGTTTAAACCCTGGGTGTGGTCCAAAGGTTTTAGAGCAGAAACAGGATGGGAGGCCTGATGGCAGAGGGAAAGTGGGGCCTATCAGGAGCCTTAAGCAGAGTTGAGAGTCAGCAAAGTGGAGAAGTGCCTGGTTCCTTTTCTGTTTCCTTTTTCCCTGTACCATAAAAAGGGCCCAGGCTTTGGAGTTGGACAGGTCTGTGTTGGGGCATTAGCTGTCTTCTGCTCTAGCTCCTAGTTGCCTCATAAGACAAGATTAGCAGTATTGCCTTTGCTGGTTCAGGTTGTGTGCATTGGAAACCCTCCCTGGCAATGGAAGCCCAGTAAGAATCTCTGGGAATCTCTTGACCTGCTGAGCCTCGGAAAGAACAGGAATCAAGGGTATTCTAGGGACTGACACCCACAGTGTCTCCAGGTTGTTGCTGTTCCTTTCTCCCTATCTCATCCTGATTAAGATTCACACTCCTGAGAAAGCTTCATTGGTAGGCAAGAGCACAGACATGTTGATTAACAGCCTAGGGGAGGAGTTATTCCCAAAGAGCAACCAGAACTATTGGCCAGAGAAGCAGACTGAGGCCTTGATGTCGTCCATGGCACTAGTGAGCCATCTGGAGAAGAAAATGCCACACACCAGGGTCTAGCACAAAAAGAAAGAGCCAGAGAGGCGATGAGGAACCTAAGCATCTGGCTGAGGATGTGGAAGGTCATAGGGAGCTGTGATTGAGCTCTGTGCTTTCCTATAGGGACAGAGAGCATGAAGAACGGGGACTACACAGCAGCTTTCTCCTACTTCCAGAAAGCTGCAGATCGTGGCTACAGCAAAGCGCAGTACAACGTGGGCTTGTGTCACGAGCATGGCAGAGGCACCCCCAGGGATCTCAGCAAGGTATTGTCCCTCTGCCCTGCCCCGAGGCCCAGCTGCTGAGCTCACAAAATGAACTTAAACAAGCAGATGGGGAAAATCCCATTTCTCTCCCTGACTCTATTGCAGCCCAGCTATGGGGCAGAATAAGATACTTAGAACTTACAAGAATTTATGCTCAGAACTCAGGGAGGGCAGGAATCTTGCCTTTCTTGCAACTATATCCTCAGAGCCTAGATTGCACCTTGATAAATAGATTAATTCTAAAATAGAAGGATAAGTACACAAAGGTGTCACATACAAAGTATTTTGGTATGTCATGTGAAAGCAAAAAAAAAGGAAGAACAACTTAATGTTCTTTTATATACTTGAGACCTTAACAGTGATATACCAGATCTCTATTTATGATGGGGAAAGGCATTCATAGTGTATTTGTTATGTCTCTTTCTCTGTATGTATATTTTTCTCTTTCTCTGTATAGTGTATATATTATGTCTGTGTGTGTGTATATATATACAGATGTTTACATATGTACATAAACACATGTATAAATGTATGTACAGTGTATACAATAAGCATGTAACACATGTCCATGGGAAGAATCTTGCAAGCCTATAAACAAATTTTTTTAAGCTTTTTTTGTATTTTATACCTATGAATATTTTGCCTGCATATATGTAAATGCAGTGCATGGGTGCAGGATCTGGGAAGACCAGAATAGGGTGTCAGATCCCTTGGAACTGAAGTTATGTTGTTAGCTGCCATGTGAGTGCTGGGAACCAAACCTGGGTCCCCTGCAAGAGCAGCCAGTGCTCTTAATTGCTGAACCATCTCTCCAACTCCCATATTCTAACATTTTAATAAAGTACTGTTTTTATAATTCTACCACTCTGAAGGCTGAAACAGGAAGATTGCCAGAAGTTTGAGGCCAGATTGGGCTATACGGGGAGTAACAAATTGCAGGAACTCTATAGCAAGACCCTGCTTAAAAATAAATAAATAAAACAACATTGAAACACTGATCTTTAGGAGGCAGGATTTCTTGGTGTTTTATGTTTGGCAGACTATCCTGTAATTATTATGTATTTATTTGAATGATTTTTTTTTAATTTCATTCAAAGTTGGGTGTGGTGGCACTCACCTTTAATCCTAGCAGAGGCAGGCTGCCTCTGTGATCTCTGTGATCTGTGAGTTCAAGGCCATCTGGGACTACATAGTGAAACTCTTGTCTCAAAAAAAAAAAATTCATTCAAAGAAAGAGCAAGTTACCTACAGACTATTTCTTTCTCCCATTACCCCAGGCAGTCCTCTTTTACCATCAGGCTGCCATCCAGGGCCATAGCCTGGCTCAGTACCGTTATGCAAAGTGCCTGCTGCAAAGCTCAGGCTCTTCCTGGGACCCTGAGCAGCAGAGGGCAATGTCTATACTGAAGCAGGCTGCAGACTCGGGCTTGAGAGAGGTGAGTGCCCACTGGTGGAGTCTTTTCAAAGTGTTTAGGGCATCTGAGGCCTAAAAGTGACCAAGATGCCTTTTTCCTTCATCCCTGACCACAGGCCCAGGCTTTCCTTGGAGTGCTTTTCACCAAGGAGCCACACCTGGATGAGCAGAGAGCTGTGAAGTACCTTTGGCTGGCAGCCAGCAATGGGGTAGGTATGAAACCTCTGGCGCCTGAGCACGCTGGGGATCCAGTCTGACAAGAAAAAAGGATTGGGGAACTGGTTCTCAGTTCTGGGCTTAGGATATTGTTTGCTAAGAGCCTTGGGCTGGTCCATTTGGGTGCTAAACTTAAAATCAACTGCTAGAAGTATTTGCTTTCAGACAGTGCAAAGTGTGGTGAAACAGGGTTCCTCCCCACCAGCCACCCAGCCTGTTGCTAAACATTTACCAGCACACTATCAGGATATCACTTCTTGATTCAAACCTGTTTTACCATCTTTAAAACAAACATAATAATGCCTGCCTTAACTGTCTACTACTTCACAGGTTCTTGGGAGTATCAGAATCCAACCAAGGTAACAGGTGTGAGGGTACTTTGTAAGCTACCCCTGATTATTTATCACAGTGGCCTGGAGAAGTCAGACACTTAATGATACACTTTCTAGGAGAGGGGTGCCCAGTTGTCTGTGAGCTGAGTATTGGCATTCAGGTGACGTAACCTAGAGTTTGTTTCATGGAGCATTACTTTCATGGGATACTTACGAGGAACGTGAGGGAATGGTTACTTGGATTTGTAAACACTAAGCCAAACAGCTGTTTTCAGTGTAGAAAATGTCAGCGCTTTCTATCACTGAAATGCTGAGAAGGTGAGCTATGGTTTGTTGGATCGGCCAGTGTATTGGACCAGTGTGTGTGTTGATTTGCACCTGGAAGAGCTGAGTCCTGGATTCAAGGGGCAATGTGCACTGTCCTCTCCTTGCGTAGGGTGCTACTACTTCTCTTTGCTGCTGATCAACACAACTTTATTGAACTCCTGGACATCAGATTCTTATCCTCAGCTACTCTGTGTTGCCCATAGTATCTGTCGTAGCTGTCAGAAAGCAACCAGTGTCACCAACCAGTGCCTGGCACTGTGTCTGTTCTTCCTTTCTCAGGAGGAGCAGACCTGGCATCCATGTGGTGGGCATACCTTGGGCCTCCTGGCCTAGTGGGTCAGACCAACATGCTGAAAGGAGAGGTGTACAAAGTGATATCTGTCATCCCTTAGAGAGCACTGTGCTGGGAAACTTCAACCTACAGGGAACTGTGTCTCCCTGGATTTGTACTGAGCAGTGTTGTAGGGGTAGAGCTTAGTCCTGTGTATGCCCATTACCATGTTCTACCCTGGCCTGTAGTCCTGAGTCTACTGTGTTTAATGCAGACTTTGGCCTACACCTGTCACATAAGTGGGGGCAGAATGTGTGGCAAAAATTTGTGGAGCATAGAGGTGAAATGGGACCATGGTTGGGAGTCCACAACTTTTTTTTTTTTTTAAGCCAAGGGATTGACTGACAAAAAATACTCTAGTAGAGAGGGGCAAATCAGTGATGTGGGTAGCCATAGGGGAGAATAATGCTCACAGTACTGATTGAAGCACTTTTCATATAGTGACTCAACAACCTAATGAGGTGGTATTCCTATTCCCGTTTGAGGCCCCAGGATATAGAATAGCTTGTTTGAGGTTACTCAGGTAGTAAGTGATAGAGCCTAGGTTGGAACCCAGATGAGCTGACTGTACAGGCCAGGATTCTAACATCTACCTACCTGTTCTGCCTCTCAGAGGAGTACCACATCAAGAGAGGAGAGTGGATTCAGAGCCATGGGCAAGGGGCATAGCCTTTAAAGAAGATATGCTTGTGCTATGGTTCTGCTTTGTAGCCCTTTCAGGCAGACTCAGGAAGGCAGACCTGGTTTTGGGAAGTATCCCTGCACCCTTTCTTCCTGCTGTGTCAGAAAGCAAGAGCCTGCCTCCAGTTCCCATATGGAACTGAACCCCTCCTACAGCCTTCTTTGAGCAGCCTCCGCAAGAGAAGCATCCACATTGGCAGGCTAGACTCTCCCTGGGCAGAATGACTCAGCTTCTTGATTGGCCGAGTGCTGGGCCTCTAGCATTTCATGGTTGAGGCCTGTGGAGTGGGGCAGACTGTATGAATGAAGGCCCAGCATGCCTGCCTGATTCCACCTCCCTTCTGTCTGAGCATTTCAGTTCTTCAGTCTGTCTGTTTTCTTCTTTAGGATGCTCAGAGCAGGTACCACTTGGGAATTTGCTATGAGAGGGGCCTTGGTGTGCAGAGGAACCTGGGAGAGGCTGTGAAGTGTTATCAGCAGTCAGCAGCTGTGGGAAATGAGCCTGCCCAGGAGAGGCTGCAGACCCTGTTTTCCATGGAGGCAGCAGGTACAAATGCAAGCCTAAGTGACCTGGTTCCTTCTAAGCTCAGTGCTATGTGACAGGCAAGGGTGGTAGCCCCTGGTCTCCTTGTCAGTCGTAGCCCTGGTGGTATTTAGGTACCCAGCTTTCAGAGTGAGGCAAACCTGAGTTTTTAACCCCTGATGTCACTAAATTAAGACTCCATGTATTTGAGCTTTAGTTTCTTCTCTGAAAATCAGAGGAATAGGCATAATCCATTAGCTTCTTGTAAGAACTAAATTTTATGAAGATAAGGGCTTAGCACAGCCCAGCTTGGTGGTGCATGTCTGTAATCCCAACACTTGAGAAGCTGGGTCTTATATTTCCAGGTTGGCCTCAAAACATAGCAAGATGCTGCCTAAATAAATAAATAAATAAATAGCTTAGCATAGTCTAATACACAGTAGGTATTCAATAAATTAGTAAATGGTGTCTGCTTATCATGACTTTGTAAGAGAGCCAGTGTCTTAAGGCTGGCTGAGCTACCCTTCTAGGCTGTGAGAGCCCTGCCCACCTCTGAGTCACTGGGGCTGGACCTGTTAACAATGCCAAGGGAGCCAAGACCTTTAAGAAGTCCTTGCTCCAAAGTAGGAGTCTTTGTGTCTTGAGAACTGCCTGAGTAAGCATTGCTGTCACCCCTTTTTGTAGCCTCAGGGCCCAACCACCTGGCCATGACAGGATTGAAGTCTTTCTCCAGTCCCTCTCTCTGCAGCCTGAACACCCTGTTGGCAGGTGCCTCGGGCCTTCCTCACGCTTCAAGCACTGGGAACCTTGGCCTCTTCTGCAGAAGTGGCCATCTTGGAGCCAGCCATGGAGCCCCCAGCAGGGCTCTCCCCTCCTTGGAAAGGAGTCTTGTAAGACTGGGTTTTGGCTAAGGTGAGATAAAATGCAGCTGCTGATGCCTCTTGGGTTAGGGGATGGGGGGAATTAAAGGTTGGATGACAAAAGTCAGGTGTTGGTATCCCTTCCTAGGGTAGGAATTCCAGTGGGCTCTCAGGAGCCCACCTATTTCAATTGCATGGCTAATCAATGACTTTGACCGTTTTCTTTTAGTGTCTCACAGAATGAGCCTTGGGTACACCAAAGAAATTTATTGAGTGACCCCTGAGACACTATCACAGACCTGAGTTTTCACTTTAGCCTTTGTTTCTGAGCAAATCATGCACTCTGTTCCTATGCCTCAGTTTTCCCCCACTCACACTATACCATAATTTGCTAACATGATATGCATGTCCCTAGTGGTTTATAGTATTTTAAGTGGCATGGAAGTTAAAATGTTTTGCTTTTGTAATATATTTAACATACAATATCAAATATGACTGATATTGACCTGTAGTGTTTTTTTGCACTTCTTTACCAAGTTAACTTTAGAAAAGATAGGAATCAACTTAAAGCAAAACATCATGTCAGTGTAGAACATATCTGAAAAGTTGGCAAAGATCATCGAGGTGGTTTTGGGAGTAGCTAAAACTTGTGGAAGGAACACTGAGTCAAGTCATCCCTGAGAATAGCTCCACCATTTGCCCTGGTTCACCCCCTATTGGACTCATGATCATTTTCATTTTGTCTTTGATTTAGACGGAAGGAGTTCCTTGCCTGAATGCCTGCATATGTCTGCTTCGTGTGTTTCAGACTTCCACCTTAAAGATGGACATTGTGAGCTCTCAAAGATATCACAACTTGAGTCCCAAAGAAGAGGCCAATTAGCTACTTCCCAGAAATTTTGAGCACCTCTGCAGCACTGTAAAGAAGAGGAATATATGTGAAGACCCAGGTTCTGGCTCTGCTACTGTCCCCGCTACTGGCCTAGCCATGTCACCTGGAAGCAGTGACCCTATTTGCTAACATTGTTACCTTATTGTAGACCAACAGCAACGGTGTGTGCTTTCCTACCTTACAGGATGGAGGTGTGGGCATTTCACCAAAGAAAGGACTTTACTGCTTGCTTAGGCCCCTAAAGGCAGGTTGATACTCACAGTTCCATGGCCTTATAAATCACCAGGCCTTGATGAGGACCAAAGCTGGCCTCCTTACTCCAGCCCAGGTTTTTGGTCTATGAGTTCACATTGCAATGTTATGTGAAAGGATTATCATTGCCCTGCTGATGTAGGAGTGCCAATAGAGATTGGGTACCTGGAGTCTTGGATCCAGTGGAGATCATGAGCCCTTTTAGGGAAAGGTGAGCTGGGAATATACAAGTGTTTAATAAAACAGATGGTGGATTATCTTGTCATCCTTGCCTTTGAGTATGTTGGGAAGAGCCAGGGAGATGGGCAGGGGGGGCTGAAAGCTGAGGCTCCATCCTCCTCTCTAAACTCTCCATTAACCAATTTAAAGGGTCTTAAAAGCTTCTCCAAGAGAGAGACTCAGGAAAAAAATGACTTCTGAGTCAACGCTAATGACTCCAATTACTGAATTTGTGAATAGCTGTCCCCTGGCTTCTGGAAATTAGCCCAAGTTCAATAGCAGAGATGTGGTTGAGGGTAGGGGGTTGGAGGGACCGAGGAGCACACCCCCTGGTGACTCCAGACCAGCCAGCATGGTCAGTTCAAAAGTGGGGGGATTTGGGAAGGAAAGTTACTCACATTTTCCTCAGCTGCCCACCCCTCCTCCCAACCTCTGTCTGGTCCTAGCCACACTTTTCTAGTACCTTTCTTCCCCTGGAGCCTTAGTGCCTCTTGTGCCCCCTGTTCCTTCCCAGGTCTGCCCTGCCCTGTCCTTGCTTCCCTTGGACTGTGCTCCTTAGGAGGGGGCACCTGGTCTGTAGGGGCTACATGCTCAGAGTTTTAAGCCCTGCAGTACACTAATTTCTCTGCCAAAAAGAAATTTTAAAAGGTTTCTGTGGTCAAATAAGTTTGGGAAGCACTGCCCTAGACAGCCCCTTTTTATAGATTCACAGTACATATCAGCACAGTACAGGTTCCAAGAAGCCCTGCAGTAAGACCAGAGTTAACCCATTGTGTTCCTCACTCAGGTAACAGAGCCTTCCTGAGAATGTCACCACCAGCATTCTAGGAACTTCACTCAATAGCTTTTGGGTCATTTTGGGACTCTGTTTCCTGTTTCCCCTGACTGTGCCTGGAGCCTTGTGCAGGTTAGACAATGGATCCAGGTGTCCTACGGTTGTGGTGCAAGGTGGCTCTCCCTCCCACTCAGTCCCTGCTGAATCGAACACAGACTGTCTGGTACCTAAGGTAGTGTGGGATATTTCTAAGCCCAGCCTTAGAAGGAAGAGCCTGTGCCTGTGGAGAGGGAAGGGTGGCAGTCCTGAGATGTTGTCAGGGGACCAAAAGCATTGGCTGTGCAGTTATTGTGGTCTCAGTACAGCCTCAGGGTACAGGCTTTGTGGGCAGACCGAAACAGCTGTGTTTCCATTAACATTCTGTTAATGACTTGTCAGTGCCCCAAGAGAAAATGTGAGAGGAGGACAAGGAGGTGGGGTGGCCCCACAGCAGGACCAGCAGGCTTGGATACTGGGGGATCCAGAGTTCTGGGCCTAGCATGCTAAGCCTTGAGTCCTTCAAATAGTGTTCTCTGCTGCTTCAGTTTCCTTTGAAGACACTGTCCCAAAAGCTGTGATGGGAACATGACCATTCAGCTCGTCAGGTTATCAGTGGTAATACAGTGCACAGTGAATGTTTAGTTAACAAATGACATATGTACCCCCTCTACCATGTGCTAAGCAATAAGCCAAATGACATATGTACCCCCTCTACCATGTGCTAAGCAATAAGCCTACACATAGTAGGTGCTTTAAATAATTGTTGAATGGATGAATGAATGATTTCCTATGCTCCTCCCCTCACTGTTGATCCTTATGGCACTTCTGACACTTGGAAATTATTCAAGAAATACGTGATGTGGCCACATGTGATAACTTATGCCTATAATCCACCACTCAAGAGGCTGAGGCAGGAGGATTGCCTTGAGTTCAAGGCCTACAGTGAGACTCAAAAAGTTTGCTGAGTGAATATATGTACCAGCTCATAGTCTACCCCATTCTTAGAGACTGGAAAACACTGACCTATTTGATAGGTACATACAGTGTACCAGGTTGATCGTGTGCTAAGACTCCTACCCCTCCTGTCTTTTGGGGTTTGGTTCCCAACAGAGTCCCAAGGGTAGTGTTGCCATCTCATTCTTGTTTCAGTCAGAGGAGAGGTAGGGTCAGTGAGCTGCCAAGCTGAAGTTGGGTGACAGAAGGGAAGGCTGCCTGTCAATCTCTGAGCTGCCTGCCCCCAGGCTCCAAGTGAACACTGCATTGCACTCTTGGTGCTGGAGAAAGGCTGACTATTGATAAAAAAAAAAAAAAAAAAAAAAAAAAAAAGTCCCTCTGTGCTTTCCAAATTAAGATGACATTTAACTGAGTGCTTGCTGGCTCGCCTGCTCTCTCCCAGGGGACAGCCCATCTTGGTGGAAACTGTTTTGAGCATGTCCAAAGTCTCAGCTTTGACATCTTGGCTGATGTCAAGAAGTTTCTGTAACCTTCCTGTTCAGCACACCCAGTTCTGTCACCATATGTACTGCCTCACTCTGAGCCTACTGATGGGAAAAGTGCTGGTGTCAGCATGCTAGGAGAGGACACATGGTGCCGGGTACAGCAACCAGTCCTCACAAATACCCCTACTCTGACCAAACAGCACTGCCCAGGAGCTCTCCCAACCCTGCAGGGAAGACTGAAGACACACTTAGAGGACAGTAGTGGTCCTTAGTGAAGTCAGAGACTGCTTTGAGAATCTGATGAAAGTACCAGTCCTTCCCCAGGGAAAACGCATACCCTCTCTATTTACCTGCAGTTTAGTGGCATAAATCCCGAATCCCGACTAAAGACCCTCTCTTGGTTAAGAACCCACGATGGAAGCCAGGTATGGTGGTTCATACCTCTAATGACAGCACTTGGGATATTGAAGCAGGAGGACTTGCCAGCTGTTTAAGGCCATCTATGGCTACATAGTGAATTCCAAGTCAGTCTGAGCTATAGTATGAGACTTTTTAAAAAAAAAAAAAAAAGTGGTGGTACAGTCCTTTAATCCCAGCCCTCAGGAGGCAAGGACAGGTGGATCTCTTTGAGTTCAAGGCCAGCTTGGTTTACATAGCAAGTTCCAGGCCAGCTGGGGCTACAGGAAAACCCTGTCTCAAAAAAAATAATAAATTGAAAAACAGTAGTGGCACAGGTCTTTAATCCCAGCACTTAGGAGGCAAAGGCAGAGACAAACTGATCTCTGTGAATTCAAGGCCAGCCTGGTCTAAGTAGTTCTAGACCAGCTGGGGATACATGGAGACCCTGTCTCAAAAAAATAAAAAAAGCTGGGTGCGGTGTCGCACGCCTTTAATCCTAGCACTTGGGAGGCAGAGACAGGCGGATCTTTGTGAGTTTGAGGCCAGCCTGGTCTACACAGTGAGTTCCAGGACAGCTGGGGCTACAGGGAGACCCTCTCTCAAAAAAAGACAATAAACAAAAAATAAACAGAGTAGTAGGACAGGCCTTTAATCCCAGAACTCAGGAGGCAAAGGCAGAGACAGGCTGATCTTTGTGAGAGCAAGGCCAGCCTGGTCTACATAGTTTCAGATCAGCTGAGGCTACAGGGAGACCCTGTCTCAAAAACAAAACAAAACAAAAAAAGGCCAGCAAGGTGGCTCAGTGGGTTAAGGTGCACCTTGACCCCAAGCCTGACAACCTGAGTTGGATTCTTGGAACCTACAAGGGTGGAAGAGGACTTGACTTCCATAAGTTATCTAATCTCCACACACATATCCCATGGTATGTGTCTACACACACACACACACAAAGTAAAAATAAATAAAAAATTCAAATTAGGGGCTAGAGATGGCTCAGTGGTTTAAGAGCATTGGCTGCTCTTGCAGAGGACCAAGGTTTTATTCCCAGCACCCACATTGCAGCTAACAACAGTTCCAGGGGATCCAATGCCCTGCCCTCTTGTGACCACCACAGGCATTGTATGACATGGGTGCACTTACCTACATGCAAGCAATACATTCATACACATAAAATAAAAATAATAAAATTAAAAAAAATAAATTCTAATTAAAAAACTGGCTTCCAGGCGTGGTGGCACACACCTTTAGTCCCCGCATTCAGGAGGCAGAGGCAGGTGGATCTCTGAGTTCAAGGCCAGCCTGGTCTACATAGTGAGTTCCAAGATAACTGGGGCTACTGGGAGACCCTGTCTCAAAAAGACAGAAAAAAAAAAAATCCAACTATGGTGTAGAACACTGTACTAAATTCCTGATCCAGATCCTAGCTCTACCATAAACCTGACATGATGCCTTGTGTAAGTCACCTGTTGTTTCTGTTTTTCTTTATCCTTGGCTGTCAAAGGAAGAGTTGATAGCTGGATGTGGTGGTGTACACTTCTAAACCCAGCACTTGGGAAGTAGAGCCATGAAGATCAGGAGTTCAAGGTCATCCTCAGCTGTAAGTGGGTTCTAGGCTACATGAGACCCTGTCTAAAAACAGCAAGAAAACAAAAGCAAAAACAACCCTAAATGTAAAGTGAAGAACTGAAAGTTCAGACTCCCTGTGTCTACACTGGCTCATGTGTATAGATGTTCAGTGTCTTGCAGTCATGCCTTATAACCTTTTATAGGCCACATGTTCCCTCAGGAATCTGATGAGAATTTTATATCTTCTGCTCAGAAAAATGCTTATGTACAAAGTCTTGACTGGTACTCAGAGGTCCAAGGAGTCTAGTTTAGGACTAGAGTGGTGCAATGGTCCCCTGTATCTAACAATCATGTCTCAGGCATGGGTCCATCATCCCAGATCACCTCCCTACTCTCTCTCCTCTACCCTCAATGTCAGGTTCGGCAAATCCACTAGGAATTGGTAGGGGTCTACTCTTGTATCTTAGTTTTCAGATTTTGCTTTTAGAGAGTAGAACCATCCCCCCGACCCCAATGCAGTCCTAACTGAAGCTCCAATATAGAGAAAAGAGAACTCTGAAGCATTTGTTTACCCATTTATTCATTCATACATCCACTTGACAATTATTCAAGTGTCATCTGTGTCAGGCACCTGGCTGGACAAGCTAGAGCCCCTGTTTCCTTGGCTTTCCTGGCCTTTCTCAGTGGCCTGTAGAACCCAACAGCTCTGTGAACCAGCTTGAAAATCACAGGTCTTGTAAGATCACCCTGAGATGGAATGAGGTGATCAGAGGCCTAGACCTTGCCCTAAAATACTCAACTTTTGTGGGTCTCATTTTCCTCATCTGTAAAATGGAATAATGTCGCTCTACATTCCAAGTAGGTGTGACTGTCATCAGCCCTAGTTGGGAGCACAGCTGGACATGAATACATGAGCTCCAGAAGGGGACAAAAGGAATAGCTAGAGGAACTCCAGTGTCCAGGAGAGCCCCATGCTGTTCTAAACTAGCTGTGACTGCTTGGAAATTTCCAGGAGCATTATAAAGATGAGCCTTGGGAAAATATTTGCTATTTCTTCACCCCTGCCCCTGGAAGCCTGGCTGCTGCTGTTAGTATGGATTTCATAGTCTCAGCTGCTATACGATACTCTAGGGCCTGAGTTCACAGGCCCAAATCTGCTGGTAGAAAAATACTTCCCCAATGGGAGTGGGGCAGTGGGGGGGGGGTGTCAAATTAAATCTTATTGTAAAAGTCTAGTGCCTGGCTCATATAAATACTCTACAGTCCTGCTTTCCTCAGTTCTAATTTTTCATCTGAGAAGCAAATTATTTGATAACATAGCAGATAGTGTCAAGGACACATATGTCTATCATCTGTGTACCTGTCACTGTGAATAAGCGTGACCTCCTCCTGCCCAAGCCCAGCAAGAGTTTCTCATCAGGGACTGGAATGACAAACAGCCATCACTCTGGTACTCACCCTTGTAGCAGGTACAAACATGAGAATCAGCCATAGCTTGTCCTTTATTAGGTCAGAGAGCATTGTCTGGCTCCCCTAGGAGCCAGCCCTCTGCCTCCAGCATCCAGCAAGGCCACCTTCCTACTTACAATACTATATACTTGGTGGCATCTGTTCTGCCGGATGACCAACTCTTTATACTCCATATGTGATTTGCCAGCAAACACCTCGGCCACAAATAAGCTCTCCCGTCCCTCAAAAATCTCAACCCAGAGTCCCTTTTAAGGGGCTGCTCTAGTCAGTTGCTGTTCTGTTGCTCTGCCTTTCCTGTGGGGAACAGTATCAGTCACCCTCAAATTAGGGTGCCACCTCTGGTCGGTGAGTTCCACAATCTTAGAGACCAGTTCACTTCCTGGGATCCTTAAGGCCTGGGTGCCCTAACATCTCCCAGGGGACCTGATTCCTGGATCCAGAGGCATCCCAGGCACGTTCATAGATTCCTGTCACCACCTTGTCCGCCCCCAGCTCCAGGCTTTCTACCTGGGCGGTGCTGGGCTTCAGGACCCGAGGCTCCGCTGGTGGCCAGGTCTAGACTGAGGGTCCTGCCACACACTGAGAGCCGCCGTAGCGCCTGGGAGGCAGCCTCCATTGGCACAGAGCGCTGTTCCAGCAGCATCTCCAACAGAGAGCTCATCTCCGAGAGGAATGTGCTGGCCAGGCGCGTGCCTGTCGGGCTCAGCTCTGGTCTTGGTCCTGCTGTCTTGCCAAACGTCTTGAAGGTCCTCGGTTCCTCCGAAGCTGCAGCATCCGGGGAAGACACATTGTCTCGGTAATTGGTGGTGAGGGGCAAAGACAGCCTCGCCATCCATGCAGGGTCAGGGGGATTCAGCTTGTCCAGGGCCAGGCCTGCAGAGGGTGGAGGGACATGGTGAGGGCCAGACCCATAGAAGGGCAAGGCAACCAGCAGAAGTGGGGCTGAGGGTAGAGCAAGAGCAATGGACAATGGAGGGAAGGGAAATGACAGGGGACATTGGTGGTAAGAGGGGGACAGGAAGGAAGAGGCCATGACAGGCAAGCTGGCTGGGTGGGAAAGCTGCTGACCAAAGGAGCTGGGAGGGCTTTTCCGGGAGCAGGCAAGACAATTAGAAATTAGCTGGTTTCAGGCTGACATGGTAACACATCTGTAATCCCAGCACTTGGGAAACTGAGGCAAGAGGGTCACACAACTTTGAGGCCAGCCTGGTCTGCACTCCCAAGTTCCAGGCCAGTCAGGGCTATACAGTAAGACTCTATCTCAAAAATAAATAAATAAATAAATAAATAAATAAATAAATATAATAATGACCACTTATTAGCTGCTCATGTGCAGCTAATTGTCTTGTTTAACCTGCACAGGCTTTTGAGATCAAGAGCCCTATCTCCACTTTAGGAATGAGGAAAGTGACCCTGGGAAAAGTCCTCTCTTGTAACCAACCCTGGACCAAACCCTAGGTCTGATGACTTTGAAACCCTGGTACTCCCCACCCTATCCACTCCCTGGAAAGCCCTTATTGCCTTGCTCATGTGCAGCTAATTGTCTTGTTTAACCTGCACAGGCTTTTGAGATCAAGAGCCCTATCTCCACTTTAGGAATGAGGAAAGTGACCCTGGGAAAAGTCCTCTCTTGTAACCAACCCTGGACCAAACCCTAGGTCTGATGACTTTGAAACCCTGGTACTCCCCACCCTATCCACTCCCTGGAAAGCCCTTATTGCCTTGGATGCTCCTGGGACCCACCTCTGGAAAATTCCAGGGCTGTCAGGGGCAGCACTGTCACCACCTGTCCTCTACTTCACCTTCCTCACAGTCACTTCTCTATCTGCAGGAAACCCTGGCCTAGAGTCAGGCTGAGAAGGGGCTGCCTGCCTGAGGGTTATCTGGAGAAAGGGATAGGGCAGTGGTGGTGATAGCCTGGTGGTTGAGACTTCAAAAACTTGTCCTTAGAGTCCCATGTCACCATCACACTTTTTAAATTTATATATATATATGGTGGGGGGTATGTGCATGTGAGTTCAGGTGCCTGTGGAAACCAGAGGTATCAGATCCCCTAGAAGCTGGAATTATAGGTGGCTGTGAGCTGCCCAACAAGTTTGCTAGGAATTGAACTCAGGTCCTCTGGAAGAGCAGTATGTGTTCCGACCCCCATCACACTTCTTCTCCCATTTCTTAAACAGAAAATCTGTCTCAAAAAACCAATTCCAGCATGCCTTTAATCCCAGCAATCAAGAGGCAGAGGTAGGAGGATATCTGTGAGTTCAAGGCCAGCCTGGTCTATATAGCAAGTTCCAGGCCTGCTGGCACTACAGAGAGGCCCTGTCTCAAAAAGACAGAAACAAAAACAACAATAACAACAACAACAACAACAAACAATTCAGGAATTGGAGAGATGACTCAGTGGTTAAGAGCACTGGCTGCTTTTGGAGAGGACTTGGGTTCAGTTTTCAGCATCCTCAAGGCATAACTCCAGTTCCAGAGGATCCAATGCCCTCTTCTGACCTCTGTGAGCATTGCATGCACATGGTGAACTTGTATACATGCAGGGAAAACACTCATTCACATAAAATAAAAATAAAAAAAATAGGAGGCTGGAGAAATTGCTCAGTGGTTAAGAACAGTGAATGTTCTTGCAGAACACCCGGGTTCGAATCCCAGCACCCATATGGCAGCTAACAACTGTCCATAACTCCAGTTTCAGGGGATCCAACAGCCTCTTCTGTCCTCCTCAGGCATTGCACGACATGGGTGCACTTACCTACATGCAGGCAATACACACATATACATACAAATAATAAATAAAATATTTGAAAAAATAAGTAAATAAATAATTCTTAGAACACAATTCCAGCTGGCTGTTACAACCAATGCCTTTAATTGCCGCACTCGGGAAGTTGAAGCAGGAGAATTGTTGGGAGTTCCAGAATAGCCTGGGCTACATAATGAATATGAGGCCAGCCAGGACTACATAACACCCTGTCTCAAAAACAACAAACAAGGGGCTGGAGCAGTTAAGAGCACTGGATGCTCTTGCAGAGGGCACAGGTTCAATTCCCCACACCCACATGGCAGCTAACAACTCTCTATACATAACTTCAGTTCCAAGAGAATCTGACGCTCTCTTCTGATCACTGTGGGCATTGCACAGCACCAGTGTACTTACATACATGCAGGCAATACACTCATACACAAAAAATTAAAATATAAAAGAAACAAAAACTAATTCCAGTCCTGAGGGCAGAGGCCAAGCCAGGAGAAAGAAAGGAAATAAGTCTCCTGGTTATGAAACTGTCAAAAAGGGAGACCATTTATTGATGATAGCAGGTAGTTAATGTTTGCTTCAGGTTAGTGATTTTAAATCTGCAAGACACAGGAAGGAAACAGGGCAATATGTTAACTGAAAGTACCCCTGGGCAGAAGCAATTTGTTCTCTTTCTATCTATATTTTCTACATTAACCAAATGCTACTTTTGCAATTTGGAAAATTATTCCAAAGTACAGTTAATCTTTTGTTTATATCACTGAATGATACCCTGATTCTTATCTTCAGTTCTGAACTATACAGGATGGGAGGCAGAGTATGGCCCCATGGCTGGGACTTAGTGAGTGTATGTTATATGATTAATGCACATGCATACTGACCCTTGACATCAGGAGACTGTAAATACTAGTTCCCTGAGACTCTGAGATGATGAGAATTGGATCTCTGAATTTCAGACTCTGGCCTTTCCTTGTAGACGGGTTGGCTTCAGAGGAGAATGGGAGATCATAGGGTATCTGAGAACATCTGGAAAGTGATGATAAATTCACTCTGCATCACCTACCAGTTCCAACTACAGGTAGGCATTGGGTTCACCTGTGTATAACTTCCCACCTTTGCCATGTGACCCTGAGAAAATGGCTTCCTCTCTCAGAACTCCTTTTCCTTTCACAAGTGGTGAGAAGTGCCAGGTATAATGGCACACACTTTTAGCCCCAGCACTCGGGAGGCAGAGGCAGGCAGATCTCTGTGAGTTCAAGGCCAGCCTGGTCTCCATAGCAAGTCCAGGCCAGCTGGGGCTACAGGGAGACCCTGTCTCAAAAAAACCAAAAAAAAAAAAAAAAGTAGTGAGAAGTAACCTTAATTATGAGAATTCAGTGAGTTCATGCTACTAGTAAAAGACTGTCATCATTACATCTTTGTGTGTGTGTATTCGTGTGTGCACATGTGGTGGGTGCATACATGTAGAGGATATTTGTGTGTGTGTGTGTGTGTGTGTGTGTGTGTGTGTGTGTGTGTGTGTGGAAACTGATATCAGGTGCCTACCTCAATCACTCTCTACCTTATTTTTTCTAATTATGTCTATGTGTGAGAGTGTGTGCATGCAAGTACATGTGCCTGTGGAGGCCAGAGGCATCAGATCCCCTGGAGCTGGAGTTACAGGCCTTTGTGAGACACCTGATGCGGGTGTTAGGAACCAAACCCAGGTCTTCTGCAAGAGCAGCCAGTGCTCTTAACCTCTGAGCCATCTCTCCAGCCCCTCTGCCTTATTTTTTCAGACAGATTCTCATACCAAACCCGGAGCCCACACTGGACTAGGCTGGCTGATCAGCAAACCTCAGGGATCCTCCTATCTCTGCCTCCCTAGCTCTGGGATTACAGGTATACGCTGTCATGCCTGGCTTTTACATGGGTTTTATGTCCTCTACTTTCACGGCAAGCTGAGCCATCTCCTCTGCCCCATTATCATCACATCTTCAGGTGAAATTCTAATCTGGTCACCTAGACCCCAGTCCTAGGTGTGTTCCCAAGTAGTCCCAGGGCATCCAGCCCTTCAGATAGCCAAAGCTTTCTTTTCTTTCTTCTTCCAAATCCACAGTGCCAAGCACTCTGTGCCTTCTGCTATGGGGAAGCAGGACAGCTCAGGGACTGAGACCACAGGTACTAGCTCCAGCTGGCCAGTGAAGACAGAATTCAAAACTATAAGCACCAACTATATGTGGGATTTGAGCCTGTGAAATGCAGCTGGTATGATGAGGACTGAAAAACCAATTCCAGCATGCCTTTAATCCCAGCAATCAAGAGGCAGAGGTAGGAGGATATCTGTGAGTTCAAGGCCAGCCTGGTCTATATAGCAAGTTCCAGGCCTGCTGGCACTACAGAGAGACCCTGTCTCAAAAAGACAGAAACAAAAACAACAATAACAACAACAACAATAAACAATTCAGGAATTGGAGAGATGACTCAGTGGTTATTTCAATTCATTTAAACTTAAATAGCCATCCATATGTGGTCAGTAGCTACCATATTGAACAGCAAGGCTCCAAAACTTAGAGCCACACTGTCCATGCTAATAACCATTAGCTGCATGATCTTGAGAAAATAACTAAGCACCCTTGACTCTCAGGTTTTTTTTTGTTTGTTTGTTTCTTTTCCTTTATGACATGGGCATAATGAATAACCCCTGTCTCCGGGTTTCTCCAGAGAAACTTAGAACAGGGAATTTGCACATAAAAAGTTCTCAATGTTAACTATGGTTTTTACCCACAGAAAGGGCAAAATCTGCCATGCTTGGCAGCCAGATGGAACATAGAAGAAATAAAGTAAGTGCAGAAACTGAGGGTGACATGGGCAGGTATGGGCGTGTCACTTAAAGGAGGCAGAATTCAAACTGCCCAGGTTTGGGGCTCCCCTTCAATCACCATGGAGTAAGAGAATTCTGGGCAGGCTAGTTTCCATTCTGAGCCTCACTGTTAATCTGTAAATCGTAACTATTATTATCTACCCAGAGGACACTGCAGGCTTCACTGAGATAGGGTGTATAATGCTTCCTTGGTGCCTGGCACATGTACCAAGAGTTCAGTAATTGTTCACTGTTCTTAACGGTTTTTTAAAAAATTTTTTAGAAAGTAGAACACAGTCTTTAAACAAAAGAAAGTGGGGCACGGTGGATCATGCCTGCAATCTGAACACTTGGGAAGATGAGGCAGGAGGATTGCCAAGAGTTCAAGGCCAGCCTGGGCTACAAACTGACAGAATCAGACCCTATCTCAAATAACCAAAACAACAATCAAGCAACAATAACAAAAAAATACATAAATAAATAAATAAGAGAAATATTTTCTGAGATGCCAGGTAAAGTAAAATGCTGCCCATGTTCCTCTCCACAGTAGACTGGTACAGAACTCTGGAGCACATAAGGGGACCATACAGACAAAGACAGCATAGGGGCAACCTTGGGGCATCCCTACCTGTGTGGGGGTCCAGCAGGCTGGAGAGCTCTTCTTCTAGCAGTCGCTTCACAGAAAGGTCCTCCTCAGGGTCTAAGGGCCCTTCTTCCTGGTCTGGTTCCACTTGGCCACCAGGCCTGACACCTGGGCCATCTATGTCTGGGTTGGGAGCCCTGTGAAGAAGCCAGTCAGCTTTTTGAATGAAGAATTTCCACATAACTTTGTCCATTCACACCAGCATTCATCATCCATGTAGGGAACTGGCTGCACAGCCTGACCTGTAGACTCAGATCAGCCTGGGTCTTGCAGTTCCAGCTGACTCTGTTTCCTCGTCTATGAAATGGGAGCAATAAGCAATAGCCCTCACAGAGTGTTATAAAATGAGACTTTTAGATAAAGGTTTAACATAATGCCCAGTACACTGTAAGTAGGAATACAGATGTGACTATGACATCATTGATAGTGTCGCTCACTACTGGCCCTCCCACACCTTTGCTGAGCATGGCACAGAGCAAGCATTTATCAAATTTCTTCAACCAATTTGGGATTTTTGTCTTTCTCATTCTTTGTTCTCTTGCCAAGTACTCAGAACATGGCCTGCCACACACTGGGTGCTTAATAAATGCTATGAAATGAGTGACTTTGGGTTCCTTCCTCCCTACTAAAGCCAAATCTCATAGCAGAAGAGCAGGTTTGTGAAGGATGCATCTGAACAGGGCATCCTAAAGCTTCTCATATCTACTTCCTGCACCCCAGCCTCCTGGCTTCACCTTGACCCCTCTATCCCACTGACCCTTGAGGCCTCCAACAGTCACCCTAGAAGAGGTCTGAACCTTCATCCCAGCAGGTAAAAAGACTCCCTAGAAGCTCTAAAGTCTCTTTCTGGTTGTTGTCCCCATCCCCCCACTCTGGCCATTAGATCAGAGGGGCGGTGGCAAGCTGGAGGTAATAGTGACAACAACTGGTATTTTCTCCTCAAGGACCCGGAGTCAGGCCTCTTGCTATTCAAGGTACAGACATTCTCTCACTGGAAGCTTCCAAGCTGATAAAGAAAAGTCATTCCCCTTTTACAAATGAGATTTTGCAGCTTGCCTAAAATCCCCATGGATTAAGTAATAAAGTAAGAATTCAAATCCAGACCGCAAATCTGGAATGTGTGTACTATTAGGGATCCGAAAAGCATGCCCCAAAGGGAAGGGCTCTCAAGCAATCTCTCTGACCTTCTCTGACCTTCTGTCTCAGAGCTCCTACCCTCAGGCAAATGGATAGTAACTAGAATTCTTCTCCCGAAACAGGTCATAGAAACCAGAGCCCCAAAAGCAGACAGAAAATCTATAAATATTATTTGAACTTCCCTCTACCTTTCTGTGTAAGAGTTGGCCATTAAGAAATTCTCTGACCTACCTAGCTTGATTGCAGGTCATAAGACCCTCATTCTAGAAAGGCCCTTTTGGGCCCTAGTCCTAACCTAGCTGGTTAGAAGGGCCCAGAAGCTGTACAGACAGGCTTTGCTGGGTTTTCTTCCTCCTTTAAATTTCCATTCCCTCACACCCTTTTTGTCCAATGGTATTTCCACAGTTCTCCTTGCTTCACTGAACCTAAGCATAAAATGGGTCTTTGAATCTTCAGTCTAAAGGCTTCTGTGTCACATAAAACTATGATAAAAAAATCTGTCATGGAGCCAGTGAGATGGCTCAGTGGGGTAAGGGCACTTGCCACCAAACCTGATCACCTGGAAACTACTCAGTAGAAGGAGAAAAATAACTCCCAAAAGTTGTCCTCTGATTTCCACGTACCCCCATACACATATACTAAATAAATAAATAAATAAATAAATAAATAAATAAATAAATAAATAAAATAAGTAAATGTAAAGAATATTTTAATGTTATGGCATTTCTCTTGTCAGTCTATTGCCAGTTTATTTCAGCAGACTCAAATACTGAGGGTATTTACCCTTGCTCCACATTATCTCTTACCATCCCTACAAAAAAAGAATCTATGAGGGATCAGGGCAAGAGCACTGATCCAGGAGTCAGCAGGCTGAGGGCTGGTCTCTGCTTTCCCTTTCCCTTTTCTATGTAACCTTGAGCAAAGTCACTCTAAAGAGAAAGGACTTAGCATTGCTTCTGTACCTGCTTGGTCTTGGAATATATTTTGATCACTAAATCTTTCCCCATTACTTCAAGAAAAATATTGTGGCTCGTTTTACAGATGTAAAAACTAAAATCACCTGACTTGCTCAAGTTTACCTAGCTGGATTGGATCAAACTACCTACAGCCTCAGTTTCTCCATGAGTAGTGAGGAATAGGATTTTATATCTTCTTGAAACCTCTTCAGTAAAGGACTTCCCAAAGGCGCCATACATGCATACCTGTGTCCTTACATATTATGTTTATGGGTCAAGAGAAAGAAAGGTGAAAGTTTCAGATTTCAAGACAATTTACAGCATCTCTGTAATCAGGGGACAGTCAGAACTAAGAGATGAAGTCATTTCCTTAGTGACTCTGGGACCTGTAAATACTATAAATACAGTGGCCCAGGATGGAGTTCCCTGGGTGGGGGATGGATGCTGTCTGCTATGTGCACCCCAAGGCCAGGTATGCGGACTGGTCACCTTTTTCACCTCATAGAGGCTGTCGGGAGGGCAGCTGGTGGGGGCCTGGAGGAGACTGTGAGGGTAGCCGGTGGGGGCCTGGAGGAGACCATGGGGGCTACGTGCTGCTTACCTGCCGCCTCCGGGCTTGGCCAAGTATTTATTTCCCCGGTGATTTGGTTTGGGCTGGAATTGGCCCTGATGAAGCAAGGACAGCAGCTGGGAGATTTGCTACAAGACAGGAAAAATCTGTTGACTCCACACAATTCCAACCCAGCACACTTCCTCGCCGGATGTTTCCCTCAATGCCGGTGCTTTCTTTTTATAGTTTTTCCTCTGGCTTCAGATGTTTGTGTGATCAGATGGGGGGATGGTCCTGAATGATAGAGACAAGGACCTGGGAGAAGGCGCTTCCCTGCTTTGCCATGTCACCCGGGTCCCTGGACAGCTGAAAGAGATGGCATGGAGACCCTTGGGGCCATCCCTCATGCTCATTCCCTTAAGTGACCAGTGGATTTTGAGGGATGGGGTGAAAAAGGCATTTCCTGATCATACACTTGCTATTTTGATGGGGATTTTCTTCAAGAATTATTTTCTCCTTGGAGCAGTATTCAAACATTCTGGCCAATTTGTGTGGGCCATGTGTAAGACTGCATTGCGTGGAGGGGAAATAGTGTTGTTTAACCAGTCACTTACCCTGTCACTCATTGAACTTGTATTTAATAAGTGCTTCTTTGTGCCAGGCACAGTGTTGTGGGAGAAAAAATGAGGAGACCCCTTGTTGTCTCTGAGAGTTCATAGTCTGCAAGGCAGGCAGGGGGGAGTGGTGACAGGGGTCTGCATCTGAGTGTTAGGAAGGGATAAGGTCTGTAAGAGCAGAGGCCCCAAATCCAGTTTGGAGGAGGGAGTAAGTAGCAAGATCATACTGGCAGAAGTTTATTCGTTTCTTTTGTTTTGAGATAGGATCTTGCTCTGTTGTCCAGGCTAGCCTTGAACTCCAGGGTTCAAGCTATCCTCCTACCTTAGCCTCCCAAGTGGCTAGAACTACAGGTGTCTGCCAACCATGCTTGACTTTAATTTATTTAAACAAATGTTTCTTGAATTCTGACTATGTACCAGGCAATACTGCTGAGACCCAAGGCCCCACAGGAACTCAACCAGAGAGAGAGGGTCTAGCTATGGACTGAAGAGGGTTTCAGGCAATGGCACTGAAAAGCCACAAAAAAAGAGTTTTAGAAAGGCCACAGAAATCAGTCCTATATCCTTAGTTCTGGAGGGAGAGGAAGCAGACCAAGTCTTGAGAGACTGAGTTCTAGTTCATGGTCACTAGCTTGTGAACTTTTAGACAGATTTTAAGACTTTTTGAGACCTCAGCTTCTTCATCTCTCATCTCTGAAATGGGGCTAGCATTCTCCACAAACTGTCATTGTTAATTATAAGGTTTGAAAAAGTTAAAAATTCTCTGCAGATGTAAGGACCTTGGGGGTTGTTGCTTCTAGAAATGTTGCTTCTGGCTTTTGAGATTTAGAAGATGGGGAGGCCAGGATCGAGGTTTCACTGTGGCTTGTGAGAGTCAGGGTCCCATGGTTTGCCTAAGAGTAGATCCCACCTCCCCACCAAGATCAGAAGCTCTCAAAAGGCAGACATCTTCTACCTTTTGCCAAGTGACACTGGAGAAACATGTCCTGCATGCCAAGCCCAGTGCTGAGTGTTGGCATTCAGAGTCACTCCACATTTAGAGCCTAGACTCTAGAGCCAGACTCAGGTTCCCATTCTAAATCTCTTCTTGCCTTAGTTCCCATCTTTGTGGTCCTGGAAAATCACTTAAGGACTCTGATCCTCAGTCTTCAGCAGTGAAAAAAAAAAGATAAATAATAGTGAAACCCAGGTCATGTGGCGATGGTGAGGTTTAAAGGAACAAAGGTGCATGAATCACTTGTTGATGGATCCCATGATAAATACAAAATGACTGCCTGGTAGCAACTAATCTCATTTGATCCACACAGTAGCTGCGGGGAGGAGATACCATCCTACTCATTTCACAGAGGCGAAATCTGAGGTTCACAGAGCCACATAGAAGTGAGGACTGGAACTTGGACTTAGAGCTGATTCCACTACACTGAACTGCCGAAAAGACCTGAGCACCAGGCATCTTACTCCTGCCCTCAAACTGATTCCAAATGGGCACCTTTCTTTCCACCACTCCAGCATGTCATGAAGAGTGCCTGCTCTCTGCTGTCCTGTCCTCTGGCACGGCATAGAGTGCACACAAAAAGTAATTGATGAATGAATGAATGAATGAATGAATGAGTCAATGAATAAATAAATAGATAGTTGGCTCTGGGCAACCTCTGGGTTTACAGTGAGCCCCAGGGTAAGATTCCTAAGAGAATAGCTGGACCATCTCCAAGTGGCTTCCTGGGAAGGGGTTGGGGAAGGAAGCTGTGTCTTTTCATAAGGGACCTGAGTTGATGGTCTGACCAAATAGAAGTGGCCTCAGGCACACAGCCTGGCACAGTGAAAGCTCTCTGGATGTCAGAGAAGCAGTCAGGGGTATGAGATCGAGCCCCATTCCTGAAAAGATGTCTTAGTTATTTTTAGTAAATTCTGAGTCACAAGACAGGTTGTTACTTGTCAACATTTAATCCCCATTCCTCTAGGGCAGTAGACAACCAGGTAAGTTTGGTCTTGTAATTCCCATTTTATAGATGAAGAAAATTAAGCTCCATGGGTAAAGAACTTTCCCTAGGCTGTCCAGTCTTAAGTTTCTGTGTTAAAATTTCAAGTTGGATCTGCCAAACTTGGATCTGAGGTTGCCCAGAGCCAACTATCCATTCATTTATTCATTGACTCATTCATTCATTCATTCATTCATTCATCAATTACTTTTTGTGTGCACTCTTTATGCCGTGCCAGAGGACAGGACAGCAGAGAGCAGGCACTCTTCATGACATGCTGGAGTGGTGGAAAGAAAGGTGCCCATTTAGAATCAGTTTGAGGGCAGGATTTCTAAGGTTGTCTCTACTGTACAGTTCTGTGGGCCCAGATGGGTAGGCTTTAGAGTCTCAGGCAAGTCAAATGCAACCCCTAAGCCTAGGACAGTAGTACTCAAGCCAGCCTGCTTCACAGGATGGCTTGCTAAGCTTGCATTACATGCTAGACACTGCTTTCCAGGCATTACTGGCATTGACTTACTTTATTTTTTTACAGACTTGGAAGAAGGATGCTGCTAAGGGGGACAGTTTCATCAGATAAGCCAAAGAGTCACTACCGGGAAGAGGTATGGCCAGGATTCAAACCCAGGCAAACTTACTGCAAGGCTTTTCACAGTCTTTGCTGTATGTCTACATATACCAGGCACCAAGAATAAGCACTTTATAAGGAATTAACTGGTCCAAACCTCAGGACAGCTCTTCAAGGAACATTTCTTATTGTCAACCCTATTTCACCACTAAGGAAACTGAGGCTCAGAAACTAAAAAATTAGCCCAGGATCACATGGCTAAGATCTGTTGATGCTACTGTGCTACTCAAAGAAAGCAACACAGTGTGCTGGGCAAATCTAAGAGTGAATGGACAATGTGGGGGAAATGAGGATAGCTAATGCTCTTAGTGGTGGTTCAGGGGTGGCCAGAAAAAGAGCTGCCCATGCCCAAGGTACCTGGACAGGAGGAGAATCCACAGCAAGCTCTTCTATAGGGTTCCGCTCCGCAAAGGCAGCCACAGATAGTCGGACCAGGCTCCTCAGAATCTCATGGGGGCCTGATTCTCTCCCTGGTGACACTTTTCCATTGAGATTCCGCTGCCGCCTCAGGGTTGCAGAAGATGCTGTTGGGCTCTGTGGGATCTCCTCATTGCTGTGGTCTCCAGCCAGCCCCACTGTGGGGCTGCCAGGCACTTTCAGGGGCCTTAAACATGGCTGGCCTGGGGTAGGAGGGGACTCAGGAAGGCTCAGGTTCTCCCGGGAGGCATTCCTCTGCCTGGGATGATTGAAAAGGAGGTTTACAGTGTCCTGCAGCACCTCCCGGCTCTCTGCCACTGTTCCCTGGTTGCCTTGGTTGCGCAGAGTCCTGTACAGGGTTGGTGTGAGGTGGAAGGGGGCTTGCAGGCAGGGGTCCCAGCCTGCCTCCATCATTGCCTCCTTGCCTGTATCCTTGAGAGATGGCTTGACTTCATCAGTCTCATCCACCTGGCCCCTGAGCACAGGCACTAAGTGGATATCTGTCTTCTGAATGTGTTTCTGGGGCCTCTTGGGTTGGTGGCGGTAGGTGGACTCAGCTTCACGACAGTTGTAGGCCCTATTGTCCTTCTTCTCTGTCCGGCAGATGGACATGAATAGAGCCAGGCCCAACCCAAAGACAGCCAGCAGTATAGCCAGACAGATCATCGTCAACACAGATGTGCTCAGGAGCCCAGGCTTGTGGGCAGAGTCCCTTAGGTGGTCCACACTGGTGACAAACATGACCCTCAACAGAGCCTTAGTCTGCAAAGGGGGGCTGCCCTGGTCCTCCACCAATATCTCCAGGTCCCACTGACTTCCAATGAGGCTACTGGCATTGGTGATGTTGATGAATAACTGCCCCAGAGAGGGGCTGAGCACAAAGAGACGGGCATCATTCCCCCTTTGAATGTGATAGAGGAGCTCCCCATTGGCCCCTGAGTCTGCATCTCTTGCCACAATGGTCACCAAAAGGAAAGACCAGGAGCTTTGAGCAGCCAATGGTGTTGTACCAGGCATACCAGCACCCGCTGGATCCAAGCCACTGGGAGTCTCAATGGGTAACAGAAGGTGGCCCGTGGAGGCATTTACAAGCACTGAAAGGGAGGCTTTACCTTCACTGAGCACAGGCTGTATCACCTCTGGAGCATTATCATTGGCATCCAAGAGGCTGACCCACACAGAGATGCTGGATGCAAGCTGGGGTTGCCCCCTGTCCTCTGCTATCACATGGAACTCAAAGCCAGCCATCTGTTCATAGTCCAGTGACCTCTGAGCAGTGATTTCTCCTGTTTCAGAGTCAATAGCTATGAAGTGAGAAACTGGGGAGTCCTGGACACGGTATGAGACTTTTCCATTAATGCCCAAGTCAGCATCATGAGCCTTGATGGTGATGAGGTGAAGAGAGAGTGGGTTGTTTTCCCTAGTGGAGACTTCGTACCGACTCTTCTCAAACACAGGAGCATTGTCGTTGGTGTCATTCACCTGAATGCTGAGCTGCTTCATGGCTGATAAGGGCTGGGGTCCTTGATCTTGGGCTAACACGGTGAGAGTGTATTGGGGCCATTGCTCTCTGTCCAGTGTGATGTTGGTGAGCAGCATGTATGTGTTGCCATTGGTCCTTTTCAGCCGAAAGTGGCCCAGTTCTTGCTTCAGCCAACAATAGACCAGACCATTGTTTCCTGAGTCCAAGTCATCTGCCACAACAAGAGCAATGAAGCTGTCTTTGGGAAGAGCTTCTGACACCAGCGATGGCTGGGAGGCCCATGTGATGTGGATGCTTGGGGCATTGTCATTGACATCCAGAACTTTGATAAGAACTTTGCAGTGGGCTGGAATGGGATTGGGCCCCAGGTCCCTTGCCTGGACATCTACCTCATAAGCAGGATTCTTTTCGTAGTCTAGGGCTTGGCGCAGAATGACCTGTCCTGTCTTGGCATCAACACTGAAGGTGTTCAGCACCTCTGGGGACATGTGTTTGCCAAGGAAGAACTCCACCTCCCCATTGGGGCCTTGGTCAGGATCTGTAGCAGTCAGGTTTATGAGGAGAGTGCCAGGGGCAGCATCTTCTGGAATTTCTAGCGCCAGTGAACTCTCAGCAAACACAGGACTGTTGTCATTGGAATCCAGGACATTGACCTTGACCAAGCTGGTGCCTGACTTAGGGGGATTCCCATTGTCATAGGCAGTCAGCACCAGATCAAAAGATGAATGGACTTCGCGGTCCAGCTGCTTCATTACCACAAGTTCTGAGTGTTTGGTCTCATCAGGTCCCACAATGACATCCAGGGTAAAGTGCTCGCTGGGAGACAGGGTGTAAGAATGCAAGGTGTTAGGACCAGTATCTGGATCAAGAGCTCTGTCCAGGGGGATCCTTGTGTGCAGAGAGGCACTTTCAGAAATTTCTAGTTCCTGCTCACCTTTGGGAAACTGTGGCTGGTGGTCATTGATGTCCAATACCTGAATCTCCACATGAATCAGAGCCAAATCCCCTGTAGCAAGCACATCAAAGGATACTAGGCAGGGATCCCGCTGCCGGCACAGCTGCTCCCGGTCCAGCCGCCTCCCAGTGCTGAGCAGGCCGTCCTCAGAGTCCACCTGAATGGGGAGTGCCTGAGGCAGCTGCAAGATCTGGAAGGCAGCCCCCACATGCCCACGCCTCCCCTCCCAACCCAGTTCCTGGGACAGTTTCCCTATCACAGTGCCAGATGGCACTTCCTCTGTCACTTGGTATTTCACTGTCAGAGTGGCCACCTCCTGACAATCCCCTGAAAGGAACAAGTAGCCACCTGGCCCCAAGAACCCTAGCAGAAGTTGCAGAAGTGGCAACATGCTTACCGCCGAGTGGCCTAGACTCAGAAACTGCTAGAGCTCTTCAATGGTTGGACAAGTCTTCAGCTGGTTCCTGGATGGCTTGATTAGCCTGGATCCCCTGTCCCAGACCTGCTGGTACAACCTCTTCCCATAATTAGAAGACACTGGAACAAGCAGGATTCCCAAGCAAGGCCATCTTCGTGTGAATTGATATGTGAGGTCCAAAAACTGATGGAATGCTGGAGGATGCCCCTCCCTTACAGCAGCACCAGCTGGTCCACTTTAGCAGTGATGGCAAGCTCTGATCCAAGAGAGAGTTGACCTAGGAGGGCAGGATGTGGGGATCTGACTTCCAAACAGTTACTAGGCTGGGGAAACGGAGAAGCAGCTTTTTCCTATGGAAACCCCACCTACAGGAAAAGGGAGGGCTGTAAATTTCAATGCCAATTAGAGAAAGAGCATTTCCTGTGAGGCTGAGGGGCCTGTTGCTGAGGAGGATGAGGCCGGGACTCCAGGGACAGGCCAGATAGGAAGGTGCTGTCCATGCAGCAAGATAGCCACTAAGGGACAGAGCTGCTATGTAGCTGAGAACTTGACCTAGACTGCTTTCCCTCCTGGGCATGCCAGGCTCCCCATCAAGTCTCCTCTCTTCTTCATCTCCTTTTCAATTGCCTTTCTTCTGCCTTCTGCTCCTGTCTTCTTCCTACACTTGTTTATCTCTCAGCCTTGACGCTGACCTTCATGTTTGTCTCTGTGGGAAGTAGCTATGATTAATAGAACAGTCATGAGCAGTAAATGACCTGGGTTCAAATGTTGAGTTTGCAACTTACTAGCTGCATCATCTGGGATAAACCACTTAACCTCTCTGGGCCTCCATTACCTCATGTTCAGAGTTGGGATGGAAAGCAGAATACTTTTCCTCCCTACAGGAAGTTGTGAGGATTGAATGAAAGGATACATGAACTGCCTTTGCCTGAGCCTAGTTACAAATCACAAACAGTGGCATTGTGGGGAGGGTGTTGTAGTCAGTACAGCTCATGCCACGTGTGTCTGCCTGGGCTCTTGCCTTGGCCTTGGGGCAGTTCCTGCTCACATTGACCCATTAGGATTACCAGTGGCTCTGCCAGAAGCTATAAGGACCTGCTTGACCTGCCGGCAAGGCTCCCTTCCCCTTTCCCTTCCGGCCCTTCCTTGAGGTCCATTGTTCTTTGCATCTGGTCTAGCCTGAGTCCCTGTCTGGGGAACCCCCAGCCTCTGCTCCCAGGGAGAGCCTTTCTGTTTCCCTCTCCTGCTTTCCTCTCCCTTTCATCCCCTTCCCTCCCTTCCTCCCATTCTTCTCACCCCACTTTTGTTTATGAGACTCCCATGAAAAGCATCTTCATTGCTGCCCTCAACCCTGCCCCAGACTTAAGGTGAATCCTCTCTCCGGTTCATCTGTGTTTAGGGGAGGTCCAGGAAGGAGGAGAGTGGGAGGGCTGTTTGGGCATCCTTGTGGCTTCTCATTTCCTCCTCAGTATGTTGCCTCCAGCAGTCTCTCAAACTATGCCGCACTTGGAGGTTGATTCTGGAAGTCTGTAAAGTGTTTGAGACGGTAGAAATGAAGGCCAACTTTCCATAGATGAGTGTTTGCTGCTGAATCCTTGGGACTAGAGATGTCCCATTTGGACACAGTGATACCAGTCAAGTTGGCATGGAGGTTCATGATCATCAGGCCTGGGACAACTGAGGGTTAGCTACGTGCAATCCCTCCTCTTCCCTCTGCCCTTTCTTTTGTTTCATCCCAAATTCCTCTCCTGGAGCTTGCTCAGCCATCTCACTGAGCCCACTAAGCCATAAGGTCATCACCTATGGTACAGATTTGGGGACTGACAAACCCTCCCAGGCTCGGAGACACAGCACAGGTGACTTACCTCTCTGAGCCTCAGCTTCCTTCTCTGAGTGTGATTGTCACCCATCTCATGAGCTTATGGTAAGGATGGAAGAGATGATACGCATGGAGGACTGAGCTCCAGGCTTGAGGTTGGAAACTTCATGGAAATGTGAAGATGACCGTGTGTTTGTGCTTCCACTTTTTTTTTCTTCCTGGTTCAGAAATCATGTTTCCTATTTCTCCTTCACCTCAAAGTGCTGCCTATGCTACAAGGGCAGCAATGTGGCCCCCTCCGGGCTCAGAAGCACAGTGGGTGATCATTGCTCTCTGGTGACGGTGAGCCCATGTGATAGTTCTGCTGTCTGACCCTCACTCATCCTACTATGCACCAGGCAGTGAAGAGACAAGTGATCCCAAAGGGCTTACAGTGTAATGGGGGACAAGAGGGGTGTAAGGAAAATGGAAAAAAAAAAAGTGAGCCCAGTGCAGATGCTCTGGATTCAGACCTGGAGTCAGCAGCAGCTCCTCAAGGAGTATGCTCAGTGATTCTTGACGGACAGGAGGAGTTAACCAGGGCAAGGGGAGGGGCAGAGAGGGGCAAAGAAGAAGATTGAGCAAGGGCAAGCTTGCAGTGCTGCTGGAAGGTCCATGCGATACAGTAAGGAGGAGGAGGATGGGGTGGGTCATTGGATGACAGAGAGCTGTTAGGATCTGAAACTTGTTCTGCAGGCCACAGGAAAGTCCAAAGCAGAATAATGAGAACAGCAACGACCTGTCAGTCTTTGTCCGGAGTACTTCACCTGTGTCCTCTCAGGCCACCTGCAACAACCAAGCCATCAGGCTGAGGAAGCTAAGCACAGGAAACCTGTCCAAGATCCTGCAGATCTGCCCTCCAGAAAGTCCCTTCAGTTGTACTCTAGATGATGGATTGGAAGGCAACAGAGAGGAGGGAGGCCAGTTGAGAGTCCTTCAGGGGAGCCTGGATGCAGAAAATGTTTCCAGAATAGGAATGTTTCCAGAATGCCATCTGGTGGCCAAAGGCAGAGAAAAAGTCACAAAGGGGAAAGAGCCACCAAAAAGGGGAGGTTCTTAGAGCTGTAAAAAGATAACTGGGAAAACTATACATGAATGATAAGCTAAACTGGGCATGGTGGTGCATGAGTATAAACCCAGCACTTGGGAGGTAGAAACAGAGGGATCAGAAGTTCAAGTTACTAGCAAGTTGGAGGTCAGCCTGGGCTACATGTGAACCTGTCTCAAAACAATAGCAACAGGGCCTGGAGAAATGGCTCAGCAGTTAAAAGCACTGGCTGCTCTTGCAGAGGACCCAGGTTCAGCTCCCCAGCACCCACATGGTGCCTAACAACGTTCCCTAACTCCAGTCTCAGGGGATCTGATGTCCCTTTCTGTCTTCTGCAGGCATTGCATACATAAGTACACTTACATATATGCAGGTACAATGCTTATACACATGAAAAAATAAGTAATTAATTAAACAGCAGCTATAAAAGATAACCAGTGCCCAGAAGGAATGGAGTCATGATTTTACTTATATTCTTGAAAAGATGTTGCTATGTGCCAGGTGTGGTAATGCACACCCTTAATGCCAGTACTCAGGAGGCAGAGGCAGGTGGATATCTGTGAGTTCAAGGCCAGCCTGGTCTACACAGTGAATTCTAGGCCAGCTGGGGCTATGGAGAGATCCTGACTCCAAAAAAAAAAAAAAAGAAAGAAAAAATGTTGCTATGCATACATTGCAATGCAATATATAATAGTTATAATAAAACAATATAGGTATTTATGTATGCATATGTGTGTTGTGATCATGAATGCAAAAAAAAAAATGTGCTGAGCATGGTGACACACACCTTTAATCCCAGGACTCAGGAGGGAGAGGTAGGCAGATCTCTATGAGATTGAGGCCAGCCTGATTTACATAGTGAGTTCTAGGCCAGCTGGAAAAAAAAAAAAAAAATGGGCTCACAGGTCCTAAGAACTTGAATTTGAATTTGAATTTGAATTTCACATGTGATTTTTTGTTCCTTTGCTTTTGTTTTTTGTTTTTGAGACAAGGGTGTTTTTTTTTTGTTTGTTTGTTTTTGTTTTTTTGAAACAGGGTCTCCCTGTAGCCTCAGCTGTCCTGGAACTCACTATGTAGACCAGGCTGGCCTTGAACTCACAGAGATCCACCTGCCTCTGCCTCCTGAATGCTGGGATTAAAGGCGTGTGCCACCACACCTGGCGGAGACAAGCTTTTTAAAAATACTTGATTCATTATTTTTATTTTATGAGTATGCATGTATTGCCTGCATACATGTAAGTGTGTCAGATCCCCTGAAACTGGAATTATGGATGGCTGTTAGCTGCCATGCAGGTGCTGAGATGCGAACCTAGGTCTTCTGCAAGAACAGCCAGTGCTCTTAACTACTGAACCATCCCTCTAGCCCTTGAGACAAGGTCTTATTATGTAACTCAGGTTAACCTTGAACTAGCCATGTAACCATGGATAGTCTGGAGCTCCTAATCCTCCTGCCTCCACCTCCTGAATGTTGGGATCACAGGTGTATGCCACCATTCCCAGCTTCTTACATGTGGGTTTTATTGTTGCTGTGTTTGTTTTATTGACATTGGGGACATGAAACTAAGACACTTCTCTAAGATTCCAAAGGTAGAAAACAAGGCACCAGACTGTTTACAGGTGATTGCCTCTGGGGATGAGGTCTCCATTTAGTCATTTTCTTTCCTCCTCCTGGCTTCAGGGGGAAGCTGACCTTTGATAGCCACCTGAAGCCAGGAGGAAGATGACCTTTAATAGCCACCTGTCAAGGGATGAATGGAGCTGTCACTGGAATTTGCCTAGAAAGGTTTCATTTCCCTGTTTTGAAAACAGATTGGAAGGAGCAGAGGTAGTATCAGAAATACATTTGAAACAGCCAGGACAGCCTCTCTGAAGTCCAAGATGTTTTAAGAAGAGGGTAGATTACGGTTGACCAATTTACCCACCCCCAGCCTTGAAGTGAATCCTTGGCCACAGTGAGGAGCTAAAGGTTGAAGTGGGAAATGAGAAGGTAAGAAGGGTCTTTTCAAAACCCTTAGAGTCTTCAGGAACTTCCAGGGCTCACAACAGTAAGGTACCACTCAGCCTCCTGGAACACTCACAGGCCAGCTAGATAAAGGCTAAGATCATCTACCCACTACAGATGTGCTGCTCAGGTGAGCCAGATGGGCTGATTCTTTCTGAGTCTGCTCACTGAGGCCTGGCAGCATCATCCTCAGGATTATTCTTCTCATGAAGGTGGTTGGACCATCCAGACTCATCCTCATTTTGTAGCCAGGCCCTGTTGAAGTCAGAGCCAGAAATCTTGACTGGAGGACTCAGCTAGGTATTCTGGGCACTGGCTCCTGGCAGGGCACCTGGAGCTTCAGGTGACAAATGTCAACTCTTACACCATGACATCACTTTCTAGGCCAGTGCAAAAAGAAGAACATACTGGGGCTGGAGAGATGGCTCAGCAGTTAAGAGCACTGACTGCTCTTGCAGAGGACCCGGGTTCAATTCCCAACACCCACATGGTGGCTATGAATGGTCCTTAACTCCAGTTCCAGGGGAATCCAAAGCCCTTTTCTGACCTCCAGCATTGCATGACATGGGTGCACTGCACTCACATACATGCAGGCAATATACTCGTACACATAAAAGAAAAATAATAAATATTTTTTTTTAAAAAAAGAACATATTTAGCAAGAAGGAACTTGCCAAGATATAGGACTTTTCAAGAAATAAAGAAAAAACTTTTCTATCTTAGAAAAGAATAGTAGTCCTCAAAAGGGGACAGATATGGGAATGACTTGGAAAGCTTTGCAAAATGCCAAGGACAGGGTGAGAAAATTCATACTTTTCTTTTCCCAGTCTGCCAAAGACTATTCTTTCATTTCTGGCTCAGTCATCACCCTTTCTAAAAGACCTCAACTTTCAGATCATTCAGAAGATTGATTGGAACCTTTTTCTGGAAAGAGAAGCTATGGTGATCTACACAGTAAGATGAAAACCAGCAATGAAGACTGAAGAAATTATGGTGAGTGCTACGCTAGAAAACAGACTGTGACGAAAGTAGATTGAAGATGAGAAGCCCTTTCAAAGAAGTTGTTGCAAATTATGGACTTCCTTCACGATTTGCAGGAAAAAATACAAAAATAGATTGATGTTCTTTTCAAAATATACTTTATATTTTGTGTTTTTAACCATAACAGGGACACACACATACACACACACACACACACACACACACACACACACACACAGGTTTCATCCCAACCTTTAGAGGGGGAAGGCACTACTTTCATAGTTCTAGTATAAAGATTTTAATTCCATTTTATTTATTTATTTATTATTTATTGTTGCTGTTGTTTGAGGCAGGGTCTCACATAGCTCAGGCTGGCCTTGAACTCCAAATCCTCCTTCCTCTACCACCAAGTGCTGGGATTACAGGCATGTGCCAACTGCTCCTGGGTTGTATAGATTACAATTCTAATATTCTACAGGCAATTCTGATATGCATTCTATCTCTACCCCAACGGTACTAAAAACTCTCATAAGAATTTCTCAGAGTTGGGTGCGGTGGCACACGCCTTTAATCCTAGCCCTTGGGAGGCAGAGGCAGGCGAATCTCTGTGAGTTTGAGGCCAGCCTGGTCTACATAGTGAGTTCCAGATCAGCTGGGGCTACAGGGAGACCCTGTCTCAAAAAAAGACCAAAAAAAAAAAAGAATTTCTATGTCTCAGAAATAGCAGCAGCCTTGTAAAGGCCAAGCTCTGCAACAAACTCTATAGCTCCACCAGGAAGCTAGGATGCTTCCTTACCTAGCATCTTCCAGGTCCCCTTCTCTCCAGACACCTGCATCTGCTCATCAGAGCTCTGTACTCAGCTGGTTCTGCCTCCACGTTCTGCACAATCCTCTACTTTTCCGACCCCACCGTTGGTTTTCCTTCCTTCTGACTCCCAGGTGTGGCATGTCCCCAGATACTGTCCTCAACCCTCTCCTGAGCATTACTGGCTCAGATGTAAGTTGTCAGATTTGGCATATAAAAATACAGGGTGCCCAGTTAAATCAGAATTTCAGATAAATGATGAATACATTGAATGCTATGAGTATTTTTATGTGACAGTCCTGCCCAGATATAATGTATACTCTCAGTACAAGTTTCTTCCCGGCCCCACCACCCTAGAATTTCGGTCTACACAGTGAATTTGAAAATGTATCAGGAAAAACACAAAAATCGAACACATTGACTGGGAGCATCATCTGCACATGAATATTCAGAAGCAAGCTGACTCTGTTGATTGGCCTTGTTATGCACTCAGCAGTTCTGGGTCACCCTGGGATCAAACTGTTCTCACACTGAAAGAACCATCCCAGAGGAAGCCTGGATCACACTCGGTCATTAAATCATTCGGTCATCCAATCATTCATTTGGTGGAATTCAGCATGTTCCTTTCTGTTTACAAGGTCAATTTTTTTAGCAAGGGAAATAGCTCATGTTGACCCACATTTTCCCTTCCTCTGAACCCTGGGTTTGGGTTTTTTTCTTCATATAGAATCTAATCAGCCTAATTTTCTCCTTGCTTCAGAAAGGCTCTTGCAGGAAGGAAAATGAGTCTTCCCATCGTTACATAAATTCTCATGGGGCTTCCCTTTACAAGTTTATGACAGCCAGGAGTTGAGCCTGGAGCTCTGAGAGAAACAGCCACACACTGATTTATGATGGCAGCTGCTGCTAAATCTCGCCCTCTTTCCTTCTCACAGAGCCATGTTACCTTGGGGTTACAAAACTCTTTTCATTCTTATTCAGGGGAATAATAATAAAATGCCAGGTTGCAAGTATAAACATGATCATTCTGTGCCTATTATTGTAAATCAAATTTTACCTTGCATCAGAAACACAGAAAACATTTTATGCTGTCAGCCACCTCAAGCCTTTGTAGGACCTGTCTTTATATTATTCTGGGGTGACCTGTGGGATTGTTTGGGCTGCATCGACCCAGGAAGCCAGTCACACAGGTGATCTATTTTTTCCTTACAGACCTGACTGACCACTTTCCTTGTAGAAAGTGTGAGTTGGTTCAAGCATGGCACTGGAGATGATATGGGCTCAGGACTCTAATTGTCCAGGTTCAAAGCTTGGCTCTATCATTTCCCATGTCTAAGACAATGGCATGTCAATGAACTTCTCTGTGGTTTTCTTAGCTTTAAAATAGGGATGACTCAGCAGTAAAGGGCTCTACTGCTCTTGCAGAGGATGTGAGTTTGGTTTCCAGTGTCCACGTTGGGCAACTAACAACTACTTGTAACTCCAGTTCCAGGGGAATCTGATGCCTCTGGCTTCCAAAGTCACTAATCCGCCCGCACGCGCGCACACACACACACACAAACACACACACACACACACAATCAGTGTGAAATAATAAAAAATAAAATAGGGATGGTGATGACCAGGATGATGATGATCATGACAACTGTGATAGGAATGCTGAATGTTTAGCTTAGTCAGTACATGGCACTTAGAGCAGGGCCTAGTATATGGATTAGGACTCTGTCAGTTATTCACAAAAAGTTATTTGTAAGCTTCTCCTGTTTATATTTTGTTTTGTATTTTTTTATACTGAAGCCACAATAATGTATGTGTGTGTGGTGTGTGTATGTGTGTGTGTATATAGTATATATATAGTGTATGTATATATAGTATATGCATATATAGTGTATGTATATATAGTGTATGTATATAAAATCAGCCAATTTTTCTGAATCCACATGACAAGAGACTTTAAGATTTGCATAGTGAGCAAATACTCATTAACAAGCGACCATCAAGAATCAGTGATAAGCTGGGCATGGTGGCATACGCTTTTAATCCCCAGCACTCAGGAGGCAGAGGTAGGTAGATCTCTGTGAGCTGGAGCCTAGTTCTACATAGAGAGTTCTAGGCCAGCTGTGGCTACAGGGAGACCCTATCTCAAAAAGACAAAAAAAAAAAAAAAAAACCAAAACAAAACACAAAAAGAGAACTGGAGAGGTGGCTCAGCAGTTAAGAGCACTGGCTGCTCTTGCAAAGGACCAGGTTTGGTTTCTAAAACCCACATAGTGACTAACAACTGTCTGTAACTCCAGTTCCAGTTCCAGGGAACCTGATGTCCTCTCTGGCCTCCATGGGCATTGCATGCAGGCAAAACACCCATACACATAAAATAAACATAAGTAAATAAATAAAAGAACAACACCACCAAAAGAATTAGTGATAAGTGATCATGGATATGGGATAGCTCAGTGGTAGAATGTTGGCCTAGCATGTGGGTTTGAACTCTATCAATGGAAAAATAAAAAATAAAAAATAAGACAGGCACGGTGGTACACATCTTTAAACCTAGCACTTGGGAAGCAGAAGCAGTAGACCTCTGTATTTGAGGCCAACTCTACATAGTGAGTTCCAAGCCAGTCAAGGCTATATAGTGAGACTGTCTCAAACCCAACCTCCCCCCTCAACACACATACACAGACACACACAGATCAAAAGCCAGTGGTACTTCTGTGTTGGCCAGGGTTCACCAGCATCCAATCTTCTCCAAGAGCTAGGCAGGACTTTCCTTCCTACACTGCTGTCCTCTAAGTATGAAGGGGCTGAGTCAAGGATGCCTGTCAGTGGTGGCCACTGTTTTCAGAGGCTATGCCACTGGGAAGACAGCTTGAGCTCAGCAATGTCTGGATGCCAGTAATGGAGGGGAATAATTGTAGCCTGGTAAAAGGCCTGCTGACCTCTGTAGTAACCACCCTACTGTGTGACTCCTGCCTACTCTCTGCTCAACAGCCTGGCCATTCTTCTGCTCTAGCTTCCACACTCTATTCTCTCGGGGCCTGAGCAACCATCATCTGGGAACAGAATATCTGGGAGTTGGGTCTTTTTCTCTTTCTGAATTCTCATCCTCACCTATCATTATGCCATAAATGTTATTATCATTATCATTATTGTTGAGACAGGGTCTCACCCTGCACCTCAAGTCAACTGGAATTCACTATGCAATCTAGGCTAGCCTTGGACTCATAGTAAGTCTCCTGCCTGAGCCTCTTAAATCTGGTATTACAAGTGTAAGCCACCATCCCTGGATTTGTTATGTCATAAATTTTTAAACTAACTCCCAGAAGAACTATTTTACTACTTCAGGCCGGAGCTATTTCTCTATCTGTCTATTTATTGTACCAAATTTTAATTCTCTGACAGGCTGTCCTTTAACTGTAAAGGGCCTGGGTCAAGGACACTTGTGAGTGGTGGAGTCAGGCCATGAGGAACTGATCCTCATCCTGGTTGCATCATTATATGGGTGCTGGTCAGATCATTTCATCTTTAGTGCCATTGTTTCTTCCTCTGCAAAATGGGAAGATAATGTTACCTAAGTCACAGGGATCTGGGCTTTTAAATGCGGTAATGCATATAAAGTGCTTAATAGAGTAGAGGGTTAGACACAAGGAAAAGCTCAATTTAAAAGACTGACCAAGCACACAAAACCAAAGACAGAAAGTCTGCTATTTTCATGGAGTCTAAAGATAAAATTTATTAAAGACTCTTTTTATCCAATTTTTTTTTTTGGTCTTTTTGAGACAGGGTCTCCACATAGCCCCAGCTGTCCTGGAACTCACTATGTAGACCAGGCTGGCCTTGAACTCACAGAGACCTGCCTGCCTCTGCCTTCTGAGTGCTGGGACTAAAGGCGTGTGCCACCATGCCCGGTTTATCCAATTCTTTTCTTAAAACTAAGCTCTAAATCTTTGACTCATTTAAAAATTATTTTTTATGTGTATGAGTGTTTTCTCTGCATCTGTATAAGTGCATCATGTATGTGCAGTGTCCATGGAGGCAAGAAGAGGGTGGCATCCCTTTAATTCACTTTTTAAAGGGCAATCTTTCAAAAAGATTTATTATTATTATATTATCATTATTATTATTATGTTTTTGAGACAGGGTCTCCAGTGGCCCCAGCTGGACTGGAATTTGCCATGGAGACCAGGCTGGTTTCCATTTCACAGAGATGTGCTAGCCTCTGACTCCCAAGTGCTGGGATTAAAGGTGTGTGCCGCCACATCTAGCTATTTTATTATTTTTAATTATGTGTATATGTGTATGCCTGTGTGTGGGTATGTGCAGTGATTGCAGTGCCCATGGATGCTAGCAGAGGGTGCTGAGACCCCTGGAGTTTGAGTTACAGGCCATTGTGAGTCATCTAATGTGGGTACTGAGAACTGAACTCAGATTCTCTGCAAGAGCACTACATGCTCTTAACCTC
Source organism: Nannospalax galili (assembly GCF_000622305.1). Taxonomy (NCBI): domain Eukaryota; kingdom Metazoa; phylum Chordata; class Mammalia; order Rodentia; family Spalacidae; genus Nannospalax; species Nannospalax galili. The sequence continues at coordinate 1,792,783 of NW_008340429.1, forward strand.
TGAGCCATCTCTCCAGACCTTTTAATTATTTTTAACTTTCACCAAATTATTGACTCTGCTTCAAAATGCTCTCTTCCTTTATCTGAGTACTGTGACCTCTGACATGAGGTCATGGCATGATGTCATAATCCACCCTCTGCTCTGACTTTATGAGACTTTCCTGAGCTGGTTCTTGAACTCCCTCACTTTTTACATCTGGGAATTTTCTAGAAGTGTCTGGTCTCTTTGGCTTCTTCTTCCTGTACATTTTTAAGGGGTATGTGTCTTGTTTTGGTATCTGTTCCAGGAGTAGTTACTTGGTAAGAACATTAGAATCCTGTTTGCTTGGGTTAGGATCCTAGCTCTGACATCTACTTTTTTTTGACGGGGGTGGGGGCAATAAATGCAGCATGAGAATACAGGAACTTATTAGATCATTAGAAGCACATTAGTTTGATGGTTCCCAAGAGTAGAAACCAACACTTCTGTAATCTGTTTAAATGCCAGGAACCCCGATGTATGAGCCATCTCCTCCATTTAACTGAGACATAATTCACTGAGCTATAATTCATAATAAAAAGTAACCCTTAAAAATATACAATCTATGGGGCTGGAGAGATGGCTCAGTGGTCAAGAGCACTGACCACTCTTGCAGAGGACCCGGGTTCGATTCCCAGCACCCACATGTTGGCTACGAACTGTCCTTAACTCCAGTTACAGGGGAATCTGAAGCTCTCTTCTGACCACGGCATTGCATGACATGGGTGCACTCACATACATGCAAGCAATACACTCGTACGCATAAAATAAAAATAATAATAATAATAAAAATATTTTTTAAATGTACAATCTAGTGGTATCTAACACATTCACAAAATTATGCAAGTCATTGCTAATTCCAGTTTTTTTTCCTCAAAAAATACCCATAAACAACTATGACCCATATCTTCCTGCTAAGCACTAATTTGTCTATTTTGGACATTTCATATAAATGGAAAAATATAAAGTATGGCCTTTTGTATCTGACTTCTTTTACTTGCTATAATGTTTTCCAGGTTCATCCATGTTAGAGCATGTATTGGTTAATTCCTTTTTATTGCTGAATAATATTCCATTGTTGAATATGCCACATTCAGCTTATTCATTGATGGAGTTTTGGGTTTTCATTTTTGGCTCTTGTGTAGATTGCTGCTATGAACATTTATGGATAAGTTTTTATGCAATATGTGTATATACTCTCTTGAGTATATACCTAGGAGTAGAATTGCTGAATGCTATTGGAATTCTACGTTTAGCTTTTTGAAAGAATTGCCAAACTTTTCCAAAGTAGTTGTACCATTTTTTATTCCAGTCAGCAGTATAAGAAAGTTCCAATTTATTGATCTATATTCCCATCAACTCTTTTTTATTTGTCCCCTAGTCCCACTATGTAGCCCAGGCTGGCCTTGAACTCTTAGTCCTCCTACCTCTGCCTCCTGAGTACTGTGCATCATGCCTTGCTCCTCACCAATGTCTAATTTGTTTCTTTTGGGAACAGGATCTCTCTAGGTAGCCCAGTCTGGCTTCAAACTCATGATCCTTCAGTCTCAGTCATCCAAGCGTTGCTGGGCCTCCACACTTGGTTTATCCATCCTTTTTTTTTTTTTTTTTTTTTTTTTAAAAAAAAGGGTTCTCAAACCCCCTGTGTATCCAAGGATCAGGAAATACCCTAAATTTTTTACCCCCCTCCCCCACCCTCCGGGATTTTTGGGTTTACGGGCT